>NC_134399.1:50276192-50343274 GCF_050003625.1 Haematobia irritans
GCAGCACAAAAATATTGAAACATTTTTCTATAAAAAAAAATGACAAAATTTTGTATAGAATAAAAAATTTAGACAAAATTTTCTATAGAAAAATTTTTTTGACAAAATTTTCTATAGAAAAAAATTTTTGACAAAATTTTCTATAGAAATAAAATTTTGACAAAATTTTCTATAGAAAAAAATTTTTGACAAAATTTTCTATAGAAAAAAATTTTTGACAAAATTTTCTATAGAAAAAAAATTTTGACAAAATTTTCTATAGAAATAAAATGTTGACAAAATTTTCTATAGAAATAAAATTTTGGTAAAATTTTCTATAGAAATAAAATTTGGATAAAATTTGCTATAGAAATAAAATTTTGATAAACATTTGTACAGAAATAAAATATTGGTAACATTTTCTATAGAAATAAAATTTTGGTAAAATTTTCTATAGAAATAAAATTTGGACAACATTTTCTATAGAAATAAAATTTTGATAAAATCTTGTACAGAAATGAAATATTGGTAACATTTTCTATGGAAATAAAATTTTGACAGAATTTTCTATAGAAGTAAAATTTTGACAGAATTTTCTATAGAAGTAAAATTTTGACAAAATTTTCTATAGGAATAAAATTTTTACAAAATTCTCTATAGAAATAAAATTTTGACAAACTTTGCTATAGAAATAAAATGTAGACATTTTTTTTAGGAATAAAATGTAGATAAAATTTTCTATAAAAATAAAATGTAGACAATTTGTCTTATAAAAATAAAATGTAGACAAATATTTGTATAGAAATAAAATTTTGACAAAATTTTCTATGGGAATAAAAATTTTCTGTAGAAATAAAATTTTGACAAAATTTTCCTTCAAACTAAAATTTTCAAAAATTTTCTTAAAAAAAAACTTTTGACAAAATTTTCTTTAAAAATAAAATATTGACAAAATTTTCTTTAAAAATAAAATTTTGACAAAATTTTCTTTACAAATAAAATTTTGACAAAATTTTCTATAGAAATAAAATGTAGACAAAATTTTGATAGAAATAAAATGTTGACAAAATTGTCTGTAGGAATAAAAATTTTCTATGAAAATAAAATTTTGGCTGATTTGATTTTTATACACTGAAAAAACAGTGAACCCTCCAGGAAGAAAACTTTCGGTTAATTTTAGAAAATGTTGAATATTTGTAGAAAATTTTAACTAAACAGTATTACAAACGTTGGCATCACGCCGATGTCATAAAAATAAGTAAATATTTTTCGACAAATTCAAGAAAATTTATTAGCCATAACTAAGTTTTTTCACTTGTTAAAGAAAATTTTGTAGTTGGAAGGAAAAACTTGGAGTTCAAAATTGCAAGAATGTCTTTAGTGACATACGAAGTTCATGATGGACGCATTTTTGGTAAAATTTACAAATTTAAAGAAATTCTGAACTATTTTGTGGAAGACACGAATTTAGTTAATCTTTATGCTTCATTTGAGTATATTTTTTTCCTCGGATTTAGTTAATTTTACTCACGTACACAAAAAATTATTAGAATAAAGGAAACTTTCTCCAAACATAATAATTCCATGAACTAAAATAAAGTTAAATTGGCTTTAGTGAAATAGAGAGTTCACTTTTTTTTGAGTGTAGAAATATAGTTTTCCATAGTGACACATTCTTTGGAAAATGTTTGCAGGGATTATAAAAATGTTTGTACATGTCCGGGTACGAATTATATGTGTTGATAAATTTGTAATAATTCATCCGTGAACACAACACATTCATCACTGTTGTGCTCTAATGGCAATGCATGTTTAGTTTTAAAATAATAGTAGAGCATTTCATTAAAATTTTTATTCGAACATGGAAATAAATGGGATATTTTAAAAGGTAGGAGGAACGAAACTGCTCGTATCTGTTAGTTTATATAGTTTGTTGTATTAAACTTGTGCAATAGGTCAATAGAATTTGCTGTAGTAAACTTGTGCAATAGGTCAAAACTATGGCTTCTGGGGTCATACGAGTATTTCTTATTTTTATACCCTTCACCACTATTTACTGTGGTACAGGGTATAATAAGTTTGTGCATTTGTATGTAACGCCAAGAAGGAAAAGTCTGAGACCCATCGTTTAGTATTCCGATCATCTTAGTATTAAATTCTGAGTCGAGTTAGCGATGTCCGTCTGTCTGTCTGCATAACATATGTAATTTTATGCACAAAGTACAGTTCGCAGTTTAAGTCTGATCATCCTAAAATTTGGCACAGAGTTTTAATTTGGCTCAAAGACAGTCGCTATGGATTTTACAAAAATCGGTTCAGATTTAGATATAGCTGCCATATATGTTTATCTCCGATCTGGTCATAATTGACGTATTTATCAACTTATTTTCTTAAAATTTCGTACAGCCAAATGGTTTGCGGCTCTCGTAAAATATGCAAAAAATCAACCAAATCGGTTCAGATTTAGATATAGCTCCCATATATATCTTTCGTCTGATTTGGATTTTAAAGGCCTCAAAAGCTAGAGTTCTGCGCGATTTGCTTGAAATTTTGCACAAGGAGTACGTGTTATAGTATCGTTAATTGTGCCAATTTTTTTTTGAAATCGGTTCAGATTTAGATATAGCTCCCATATATATATATTTCGCCCCATGTGGACTTATATGGCCCCGGAGGCCAGAGTTGTGGTAAAGTGTGGTAAATTGTATTGAAATCTGTTCTGATTCAGATATAGCTCCCATATATATCATTCGCCCGATTTGGACAAATATGCCCACAGAGGCAAAAGTGCTACTCTGATTTACGAGAAATTTTGCAGAGGGAGTAGAATTGAACTTGAAACTTTGCACAGGGAGTAGAATTGACGTTCTGGATATGCTTGCTAATTTTGGTTGAAATCAGTTCAGATTTTGATATAGCTCCCGTATATATCTTTCGGCCGATTTTCCGTCATATGACCACAGAGGTCAAAGTTGTAATCCGATTTACGTGAAATTTTGCACAGGAAGTAGAATTAACATAGTAACTATGCATGTGAAATTTGATTGAAATCGGTTCAGATTTCGATATAGCTTCCATATATATGTTTTTCCGATTTAGGTAAAACTGGCCGAAATACCCATATTTTCCTTATCAAATCGCCAATGCTAAGTCGAAAACTTATCAAAATGACTCTAATTTTCCTATTATATTTCTCTAATACACATCCATCGACCGATAAATCATAAATACAGTTTTGCAAAGTTACCTCAAAATTGGTTCAGATTTAAATATTTCCCATATTTTTATACCCACCACCATAGAATGGTGACGGGGGTATAATAAGTTTGTCATTCCGTTTGTAACACATCGAAATATCGATTTCCGACTATATAAAGTATATATATTCTTGATCAGGGAGAAATTCTAAGACGATATAACGATGTCCGTCTGTCCGCCTGTCTGTCTGTCTGTCTGTTGTAATCACGCTACAGTCTTCAATAATGAAGCAATCGTGCTGAAATTTTGCACAAACTCGTCTTTTGTCTGCAGGCAGGTCAAGTTCGAAAATGGGCTATATCGGTCCAGGTTTTGATATAGTCCCCATATAAACCGACCTCCCGATTTGGGGTCTTGGGCTTATAGAAATCGTAGTTTTTATCCAATTTGCCTGAAATTTGAAATCTAGAAGTATTTTATGACCATAAAGAGGTGTGTGGTGAGTATCGGTCCATGTTTTGGTATAGCCCCCATATAGACCGATCTCTCGATTTTACTTCTTGGGCTTATAGAAACCGCAGTTTTTAATTAATTTACCTGAAATTGGAAATCTAGAGGTATTGTAGGACCACAAATACGTGTGCCAAAAATTGTGAGTATCGGTCCATATTTTGGTATAGCCCCAATATAGACCGATCTCCCGATTTTATTTCTTGGGCTTATTGAAACCGCAGTTTTTATTCAATTTACCTGAAATTGGAAATCTAGAGGTATTGTAGGACCACAAATACGTGTGCCAAAAATTGTGGGTATCGGTCCATGTTTTGGTATGGTCCCCATATAAAACGACCTCCCGATTTGGGGTCTTGGTTTTATAGAAACCGTAGTTTTTATCCAAATTGGAAATCTAGAGGTATTTTGGGACCATAAAGAGGTGTGCCGAAAATGGTGAGTATCGGTCCATATTTTTGTATAGCCCCCATATAGACCGATTTCCCGATTTTACTTCTTGGGCTTCTAGAATCCGAAGTTTTTATCCTATTTGCCTGAAATTGGAAATCTAGAGGTATTTTCAGGTCATAAAGAGGTGTGCCGAAAGCGGTGAGTATCGGTCCATATTTTAGTATAGCCCCCATCAGAACGATCTCCCGATTTAACTCCTTGGGTTTCTAGAAACCGTAGTTTTTATCTGATTTGCCTGAATTTGTAAATACTGATCATGAAAATTGCTTGAAACTCAATGTAAAATTTCCAGATTTTACTTCTACAGATTTAAGATTTCAAATCAAGACGTTATTTTATAATTTTCTTGCACACTTACAAGAGATGTTAATGATTCCTCTAAAACTCAAACAAAAATGGTTCTTATAAATCCAGAATCTGATATAGTCCTCATAGGTGAAATCTTTAAATTTATCTTCGGGAAGTGTCCTCAAGTCCTCAAGCCCTCCTGAAATTTCAAGGAAACCCTAATATTTGGTTCATGGTGGTGGGTATTTAAGATTCGGCCCGGCCGAACTTACTGTTGTATATACTTGTTTTTTAGTAACATTGTGCTTCATCCCAGGGCATTAGCCGATTTAAATTTTAATTCTAGAGATTTTGTAAAAGTACAAGAAATTGTCTCCAAATCGGTTAAGATATAAATATTTGTATATGGGAATATAAAACTTCATGAAGAAGTTAAGATGGTAACACAGTACCTATTTAAGTCTATTTATGACCAATATTTACTTTAGTAATTTTATGCCCGTGAAATTTTTCATGGTTAAATAATAAAAAGTTTGTGTTATAAATCTGAAATTCATTACATGTGGCATTTTCTTACGAATCAACCACTGTGTCATATCAACTTTTGTGCTTTGCACATCCACTCTAAACTATTCATAGAAACAATTTTTGCATGTGTTGAAAATGTAACCAACATTAGGCAAATGTAACCTTACAAGATATTAATTTTCTTTAACAATCTCTTCTCTCGACCTCCTCTTCGCTCTCAGTCACGCTGTCACACCATTTACTCATAGGAATTGTTATACATTTGTGGTTTCATTAAAATTGTTTTAAAGTAGGTTTCGTATGTTGGTGAGTATACGGTTTGAATTGTTGGTTTGTGTTCTCTTTGATTTATTACCTTCTTGGTGGGAAATGTTTTCAACAAAAGGGGGACCAGTACTCCTACTACCACCACTACGTACTCATATTGGGACTTGGGTATTATGGCGGAGAATGTGGTATTATTTGCAAGCCTTCAGAGAAAGATTTTACATTTGTAGATTAGTTTTACCCAATGGATTTGTTTGTGTGCCAAACGAAGGAGATTATTTCAGTTTGCTCAAAGCCAACTACCAAAATTTCAAATATCAAAATAATTTCTAAGAATTTTCTATTAACTTATATGACGGTAATGTTAAACAAATATTAGAATGTAAGTTATTTTATGTTGATTTATTAGATTTCAAATAGAAATAGTTGTAAGTTTATAACTTACATATTTAAATCTTTCTTTGGCGTCAAGTCAAGAGAGAGAGGCAATTTTGGGAATGGACGGATTAATTTAATTTAGGCATTGATCTAAATAGCAGATTATTTTTCGGCAAAAATATGTTAATGGTATATTAAATGTGAGAAATGTTTTCATTCATGAAAGTGAAGTTTTTTTTTTATGATTTTAGATTTGTAGATTTGTTATATCCAGTGGATTCCATTTCCTTTAAATATGAAAGCGAATATTGTTTAGCATAGAAGAAGCATTTCTGTGATATAAAGTTTTTTCCACGACCAAATGTCGATACATTTTTTTTTAATCGTTTTTAAAAGACTTTACACATGGAGAAAATGAAGAAAAAATTGAAAATGATTAACTTAAAATTCGTTTCCTAGAAACAAGTACGCAAAACTCGAATTTATCTCTCAATAATTATTAAAGTAGTTCTTGTTATCCAAATATCCAATTTTAGGGTATATAGGTGGTTGAGGTTTCTTTTTTATTTACCTGTTGCTGTATTTTTATCGTAAGGTCATTTGTAGCAGTTCTACAATCAAATTTTATTCTATAAAAATTTTTGCAAAATTTTATTTCTATAGAAAATTTTGTTTCTATAGATTTTTTTTTTGCAAAATTTTATTACTATAGAACATTTAGAAAAATTTTATTTCTATGGATTTTTTTCAAATTTTATTTCTATAGAAAAAAATTTGCAAAAATTTATTTCTATAGAAAATTTTTGCAAAATTTTATTTCTGTAGAAAATGTTTGCAAAATTTAATTTTTATAGAAAAATGAGGTAGCTTTTAGATAAAGTGGAATATTTTGCAAAATTTAATTTTTATGGTTTTTTTTTCAAATTTATTTCTATAGAAAATGTTTGCAAAATTTAATTTTTATAGAAAAACAAGTAAGGAAAGTCTAAAGTCGGGCGGGGCTGACTACATTATACCCTGCACCACTTTGTAGATCTAAAGGTTTGTCCCAAATACATACATTTAAATATCACTCGATTTGGACAGAATTTGATAGACTTCTACAAAATCTATAGACTCAAAATTTAAGTCGGCTAATGCACTAGGGTGGAACACAATACTTGTAAAAATATGGGAAACATTTAAATCTGAAGCAATTTTAAGGAAACTTCGCAAAAGTTTATTTATGATTTATCGCTCGATATAAAGGGTGATTTGTTAAGAGCTTGATAGCTTTTTTTTTAAAAAAAACGCATAAAATTTGCAAAATCTCATCGGTTCTTTATTTGAAACGTTAGATTGGTCCATGACATTTACTTTTTGAAGATAATTTCATTTAAATGTTGACCGCGGCTGCGTCTTAGGTGGTCCATTCGGAAAGTCCAATTTTGGGCAACTTTTTCGAGCATTTCGGCCGGAATAGCCCGAATTTCTTCGGAAATGTTGTCTTCCAAAGCTGGAATAGTTGCTGGCTTATTTCTGTAGACTTTAGACTTGACGTAGCCCCACAAAAAATAGTCTAAAGGCGTCAAATCGCATGATCTTGGTGGCCAACTTACCGGTCCATTTCTTGAGATGAATTGTTCTCCGAAGTTTTCCCTCAAAATGGCCATAGAATCGCGAGCTGTGTGGCATGTAGCGCCATCTTGTTGAAACCACATGTCAACCAAGTTCAGTTCTTCCATTTTTGGCAACAAAAAGTTTGTTAGCATCGAACGATAGCGATCGCCATTCACCGTAACGTTGCGTCCAACAGCATCTTTGAAAAAATACGGTCCAATGATTCCACCAGCGTACAAACCACACCAAACAGTGCATTTTTCGGGATGCATGGGCAGTTCTTGAACGGCTTCTGGTTGCTCTTCACTCCAAATGCGGCAATTTTGCTTATTTACGTAGCCATTCAACCAGAAATGAGCCTCATCGCTGAACAAAATTTGTCGATAAACACATTTCGAACCGAACACTGATTTTGGTAATAAAATTCAATGATTTGCAAGCGTTGCTCGTTAGTAAGTCTATTCATGATGAAATGTCAAAGCATACTGAGCATCTTTCTCTTTGACACCATGTCTGAAATCCCACGTGATCTGTCAAATACTAATGCATGAAAATCCTAACCTCAAAAGAATCACCCTTTATATGTATTAGAAGTTTAGGAAAATTAGAGGCATTTTTACAACTTTTCGACTAAGTAGTGGCGATTTAACAAGCAAAATGTTGGTATTTTGACCATTTTTGTCGAATTCAGAAAAACATAAATATGGGAGCTATATCTAAATCTGAACCGATTTCAATCAAATTTGGCACACATGACTATATTACTAATTGTACTCTTAGTGCAAAATTTCAACCAAATTGGGCCAAACCTCTGGCTTCTGGGGCCATATAAGCCCATATCGGGCGAAAAATATATATGGAAGCTATATCTAAATCTGAACCGATTTTAATCAAATTTGGCACACATAACTATATTACTAATTGTACTCCTTGTGCAAAATTTCAACCAAATTCGGCTAAAAATCTGGCTTCTGGGGCCATATAAGTCCATATCGGGCGAAAGATATATATGGAAGCTATATCTAAATCTGAACCGATTTCAATCAAATTTTACACACTTGACTACACGACTAAGTGTTATGTTTGTACAAAATTTCAAGCCAAATCGGTATAAAACTCTGGCTGCTGGGTCCATATTAGTCCATATCGGGCGAGAGATATATATGGGATCTATATCTAAATCTGAACCGATTTCTTCCAAAATCAATAGGGTTCTCTTCTGACCCAAATTAGGAACATGTGCCAAATTTGAAGGCGATTGGACTTAAAATTGCGACCTAGACTTTTATCACAAAATGTGTTCACAGACAGACGGACGGACGGACGGACGGACAGACGGACATGGTTATATCGACTCAGGGACCCACCCTGAGCATTATTGCCAAAGTTTGTCTATCTCGTCTCCTTCTGGGTGTTACAAACATATGCACTAACTTATAATACCCTGTTCCACAGTGTGGCGCAGGGTACAATTATGGAAAACATTTAAATCTAAAGCAATTTTAAGGAAACTTCGCAAAAGTTTATTTATAATTTATCGCTCGATATAAAGGGTGATTTGTTAAGAGCTTGATAACTTTTTAAAAAAAAAAACGCATAAAATTTGCAAAATCTCATCGGTTCTTTATTTGAAACGTTAGATTGGTCCATGACATTTACTTTTTGAAGATAATTTCATTTAAATGTTGACCGCGACTGCGTCTTAGGTGGTCCATTCGGAAAGTCCAATTTTGGACAACTTTTTCGAGCATTTCGGCCGGAATAGCCCGAATTTCTTCGGAAATGTTGTCTTCCAAAGCTGGAATAGTTGCTGGCTTATTTCTGTAGACTTTAGACTTGACGTAGCCCCACAAAAAATAGTCTAAAGGCGTCAAATCGCATGATCTTGGTGGCCAACTTACCGGTCCATTTCTTGAGATGAATTGTTCTCCGAAGTTTTCCCTCAAAATGGCCATAGAATCGCGAGCTGTGTGGCATGTAGCGCCATCTTGTTGAAACCACATGTCAACCAAGTTCAGTTCTTCCATTTTTGGCAACAAAAAGTTTGTTAGCATCGAACGATAGCGATCGCCATTCACCGTAACGTTGCGTCCAACAGCATCTTTGAAAAAATACGGTCCAATGATTCCACCAGCGTACAAACCACACCAAACAGTGCATTTTTCGGGATGCATGGGCAGTTCTTGAACGGCTTCTGGTTGCTCTTCACTCCAAATGCGGCAATTTTGCTTATTTACGTAGCCATTCAACCAGAAATGAGCCTCATCGCTGAACAAAATTTGTCGATAAAAAAGCGGATTTTCTGCCAACTTTTCTAGGGCCCATTCACTGAAAATTCGACGTTGTGGCAGATCGTAAGTCTATTCATGATGAAATGTCAAAGCATACTGAGCATCTTTCTCTTTGACACCATGTCTGAAATCCCACGTGATCTGTCAAATACTAATGCATGAAAATCCTAACCTCAAAAGAATCACCCTTTACTACGAAACAGTGTTGCTTTTTTGGTGTATTTTTTTTGCATATTTTCAGTAATTTAGTGCTACGGTATGTGTGTTCGTAATGGTAGGAAGTGAATGTGAATTAATTTGTTGTTTAAATCTAAGGCAGAACTGCAAGAAAATCCATTTTTGGTTCCCTGTTTGTGTGGATCCGGAATTTTTATGATTTTTTTTCTTCTGAGAAACTCGGGTAAGGATCTTCTATTTAGTCTATTCTCCTGTGAGGACATATAAGTAATTCCTTTTTATTGTTCTTTGCTATTTTAATTATGTGCGAAAACTCAGGATATTGTGGGAACACGGTTCAGGTACTAGAATTGTCTGCCAAATTCATCTATATGTGATTGTGGAATTGAGACCCGAGTTGCCCACACATCAATAGAGGCGCCACACTATCCCGAGGTTGGCAAGACTGCACCTCCATATGGTAGACTGGGGTAATGAGAAGTGATCCCAGACAGCTGAGTGAGTACAAGTACCCAGTAGGAACAAGAATTAGGCAAAATCTTCTTGGTTGACGAAATCCATCTCTGGTTTCGGCGCACAGGCTAAAAATGAGCTCAGAGACGAAATTATAAAGTAAAAAATTCTAAAATTGCGTGTTACGTAATCAACTAGATACATGTTAACCTAAAAAACGTGTTTGATGTCGATTATCAAGTTTGAAACGAAATTCAAGAGCAAATATTTTATACTTGCCAAAGAAAATCGAAGTTGGCTCATCTTGCTTAAAATCTGTTTTATTGATGTTCCTTTCCCATTAAAATTGAAGAAAAAAAAAGATAATTTTTATTGGATCAATGATCATTAATCGTTTGCTGAAATTGAACTTAATTATTTGTTGAAAAGAAAAGTCAAAAATTCTGAAAAGAAATTCTATTCAAAAATCTAACAAAAATTTCAAGAAAAATAGAAAGCAAATTTTGAATTTTATTAAAAAAATATCAATGAATATCAAAAATATTCAAAAATTACAAAATTGAAAAGGAAAAGAAGAAACTAAAAATAATTGATAAATCGTAAAAGAAGAAGAAAAACTGAATTTGTAAATTATGGATTATTACTAAATCAATCTGTTGTTGTAAGAGGAAAAATAATCATAATTAAAATACAAAAATAGCTAAGCAAAACTAAATTAATTCAAACATGAAAATTGAGTTATAAAATATTAACGAAGGAAAACAATTGAAGTAAATTAAAAAATAAGTGTTGGTTAGGTTATTTCTCCTCGAATACTTACCATCTAATTGTGATTATATATTTTTACAAACTTTATATACTTACATTAGAATTACCTTATTAATTTACCACAACCTTATATACTCACCTATACATTACTTTTTATGATATTTTTTTTACAATTTTACATTTTTCTGCTCGAATATATATGAAATGTGAATTGATTTAAATCTGAAACACAATGTGTTGATTTCTTTCTAAAAGGTTCGGGAATGTAGCTACTGTGAGAGAAGTTCTGTGAGCTACTGTAAGGGAGATGCTTTGTAACAGTAGGGCACAAAAGTTTCTCACAGGATGGTCGCATGGGATCATGAAGAGGGAGGGAGCCCAGCAAACCAATTACATCTGGTTTGCAAAGTCAATTCGTGTATATAACCAAATTCCAACAAAGTTGTGTTATTCTTTTCTAGAATGTCCGTCCGTCCGTTTTATTTTAAATTTCAAATTCAGATTTGTATAACCGTCCATTGTTCAACGTTTTATAAAAATAATGTTTCCACCTGGCACTTAAATTTTTAAATGAATGGATAGAGCGGAAGAACCCCCCATTTCCGGCGAGCTACAGCCGCAGCAAAACGCCAAGAGCGCCACCGCTTATTCACAAAACCTGTCCATTACATTTTGGCGCCCAGCAACGTGGGTCAATCTTTTTGTCTTGGTTTCGGATATTTTGAATGCGATTCATTTTTACATGTTTGTCTGTTGTCCCGTATTCAAAGTATTCGAAAACATCACATTTTGATACCCAACGTAAAAATGCAGATATGTTTCGACTTTCAAACTATGGAATCATCAAAAACAATCTGGCTAAATTCCAAGGTTTGAATTATCCATAAAAACATGTAAGTCCCGGAAAGCAATTGCGGTTTGTTATGCCTGAGTTGCGACATGTCTCTTTGGATTTTTCACACTTTGGAGAATCAATTCACATTTGGTTCTGAATGGAAAGAGCGTAAGTCATTATCCGAAGGATCAATAGATTCGTGTTAATTTGCGACGACTCTTCCTATTCAGTAGCCAATTGTGATTTGATTCAATATGTGTATGTGTTAGTTTTGTGGTTTGTGATAAAATTCTAGAAAAGAAATACAATCTAAACTCATAAAAGAAATACAATTTCGAAGCTATTTACATTTAATTTTATAACAAAAACGAGTTGAGAGTTTGGTTGGGTATTGGAAAATTTTATTACATTGAATAAATATTTACAAAATAAAAGAAAAAGAATAAATTAAACAATGAAAATAAAATAAATAAATAAAATCAGATATATAAATAAATAACTAGATAATCAAATTAAAAGAAATAAATAATTAATATTAATAATAATAATAAATAAATAACAAATTATTATAAATAATATGAATAAAATTTAAATAACAAATTACAAATAAAACAAAGATTAAAGGTATAGATAAAAAGGAGATGAATTAGCAAAAATCAATAATATAAAAATGGAAAAAACAATCTTAATGAATAACATTTCAAAAGAAAATAATAATACAAATAGAAATCAAATAAAAATTAATAAAATTTAAATAAACATTATATAAACATTTTAATAAATTTAAATTAAATACAAATAAATATCAAATTGAAGCAAACAAAAATTATAAGAATACATTAAATAATTATATATAAATAAATGAAATTCTAATGAAGCATAAACAAATGAATAAATATAACAGAGAAAATTTTATGACATTAAATATTTTCAAAATAAAAACAAAATAAATTAAATAATAAATAAACGTAATAAAATAAAAAGAAATGAATATTTAAATAAATAAAATATTAAACAAAAAAAAAAAGAATAAAACAAAAAAGAAATAAATGAATGAAAACGAAATAAATCAAACGAAAATCAGTAGGATGAAAAATTACGATTTTTACTAAATAAAATTTCAAAACTTCCATAAATTAATTTAGTAAATAAATATATATTAACAAAAATAAAAAAAAAAACAAAAATCTAAAGCAAATATAAATCTTAAACAACCTAAATATATAAAGAATTGTATAAGTACTAAAATTTAATTTTTTAAAAATAAAAAAAAGAGAAAAATGTAAAGTTACTTTTTAATAAATTTGATGTAAATAAATAAAGAAATACATAAGTAAAATTAAATAAATTAGAAAAAATGGTCAAAGTACATAAATAAAATAATAAATAAATATTAAACAAATCAAATTTAATTCAAGAAATAAAATATGTATATAAAATATCTGCGAATTGATAATTTTTATCTCCAGACTTCTCCAGCAGGCAGCTACAGAAAGTGCCGAACTAATTCGATTGTATAATTTTGTCTGAACCGCCTTAAAGAGATACATATATCTTATTAGTCAAAGTCGTTGTTATATATATATATATATATATATATATATATATATATATATATATATATATATATATATATATATATATATATATATATATATATATATATATATATATATATATATATATATATATATATATATATACATACTAGCGTAACCCGGCCCGCTCCGCGGCGCCTTCCGAAGCGTATTTGTAGGAACATTTTGCATTAACTTAGTCAACCATATCCTTCGTGCTGAAAACAAATTCGAAAAGATTTGAATTCTTTCAAACAAATCGGACTACTTGCTTTTTCGTTTATAGGTACAAATACGGCGGATATTCGTATGTAAAACGGTTCGTTTTAAAAAATGTGGGGGAGAGTGTGTACCCTTTCCTTCAAATTTTTTAAATAACGTTCTGTATTCAAGTAGTTGGACAATATTTTATATTTCTTGTGAATTTTAAGTGTGGTTTGTCAAGGAAAGGTATCCTTCTCCTCAACATATCTGAATATTAAGCACTATATTATAATAACATACAAAGTATTACTGTTTCCCATCCAATAAATCGGAAAAAGCAAAAGTAGTAAAAAATTTTACCCCATTAACATTTGCTAAAATGTTGGAAAATGATGCACCCTCTCGTTGGCTGCCAATTTCATGTAAATTTAAGTTCTTTACTAAAAAGAAGTCTGGCAGAAGCCTGTGCAAAAATCATACAATTATGTACCGAGTTCCCATTTATGGACAACCCTCTACTTTCAATTTAAGAAAAAATAACGGACAAAAGGGAATCCTCTCCCCACCTTCGCTCCACTCCGACCTGGTATCGGACTATCACGTACCCTATATTAATTTCACAATTACTCAATGGTCCCTATAAATTCTATAGAAGTAAATCGACAAAGTTTATTTCAATTTTCCCCTTCCCCAACCAGATATCGAAAAATCATATACTAATTTAAAAATCATGTATAAATTTAATCACCTCCTCTCACGTTCCCCGTAAATTTCAAGTAGATCGGAGATGTTTAAATTTTGCTCTATTGTTTTAAAGGGACGTCACTTTCCCCGATACAATATCGACAAACACCGTGGTGAATAGCATCCCTAACCTCCCTAACGTCCCAGAAAATGTCAATCAAATTATAAGCCTAAAGGGACGGCCTCTCTTCCGTCCAAATATCACAAAATCAGGTATCAACTATTACGGTTGACGGAGGTTACGATCTCTCCCTCTCCTCTGTCAATTTCAAGTAACTCGGTAAAGTTTAATTGTTTCTCTGTATGTAATTAAGAGAAGCGGATGTCTCCCTATGCCCTTTTATTTTTATTAAAAAATCAGGAACCTGATATAAATTTCGTAACCCATGTTTTCTGTAAAATTTCAGTCGGGGGAGTTTAGTTTTGATAAAAAAGTCCATCTCCGGTTTTGGTGAATCGAAGCCAATTAAAAATTTTATTATTAGTATTATATGTAAATATATGTTAACAGGTGGCGGCACAGACGATTCATAAATTTCATTCGGGTTATCAACCCACACAGCGCAAGTTTAGCACGGACAATGAATCGTTTGTCGCTTTGTTGTATACGGCCGCAAGTTGTCTGAACCGCCCTAAAGAGATACATATATCTTATTAGTCAAAGTCGTTGTTATATATATATATATATATATATATATATATATATATATATATATATATATATATATATATATATATATATATATATATATATATATATATATATATATATATATATATATATATATATATAAATAATAAAACTTTCAATTGGGTACGATTCACCAAAACCGGAGATGGACTTTTTTTTTATTTTTCTTTATAATTGCGCCTAACAACGACTTTGACTAATAAGATATATGTGTCTCTTTAGGGCGGTTCAGACAACTTGCGGCCGTATACAACAAAGCGACAAACGATTCATTGTCCGTGCTAAACTTGCGCTGTGTGGGTTGATAACCCGAATGAAATTTATGAATCGGCGCAATTATAAAAAAAAAAAACAAAAAAAGTCCATCTCCGGTTTTGGTGAATCAGAGCCAATTGAAAATTTTATTATTAGTATTATATGTAAATATATGTTCACATGTGTCTATAACTAAACTTGCGCTGTGTGGGTTGATAACCCGAATGAAATTTATGAATCGGCGCAATTATAAAAAAAAAACAAAAAAAGTCCATCTCCGGTTTTGGTGAATCAGAGCCAATTGAAAATTTTATTATTAGTATTATATGTAAATATATGTTCACATGTGTCTATATATATATATATGTATATATATATATATATATATATATATATATATATATATATATATATATATATATATATATATATATATATATATATATATATATATATATATATATATATATATATATTTATATATATATATATATATATATATACACTTGTGAACATATATTTACATAATAATAAAATTCTAATAAAAATAAAAAAATGTGAAGGCCACTGTGTCCATATTTGTATGAAACGAATTTTAATTTCTTCTTCTTCTTTGTGACTCCGAATGTCAGGATGTGGCAACACTGGAACAAATGACATAATTGGAATATTCATTCCTCAAACGTCACAGACTTCACACCCCATCTGTCATCTTTCAGACCGTGATGATGACAGACGCTGAACGTCATTCTTGAGGTGTTATGATGGATATCGGTGAGAAGTTCAGACGGACGTCGGTTGACATGCAGGGCGGATCTGGACATGTATTGAGGAGTTGAGTTGTTAGGAGAATATATTGTTAGGACATTGTGAATACCTGGATGATTCAATCATGTATTTTTGCATTTTTCTCTCCTCGATGACTAGCGCCATCTAGTGACAATTTCCGACATTTTATGAATGCCCATTGGAAAGGATCAAATGGACCCCAATTATTTGACAAGTTGGCAGAACTGGACATGACCTCGCTAAAGGACACGTACCGATCGATGACATTGTAATGACAATGCAAAAACGTTTGGGGTCATTGTCAATAGTGAGTTGCAAGTAATCGGGTCTTTTTCTAAAGGGTGATTTGTTAAGAGCTTGATAACTTTTTTTTAAAAAAAAACGCATAAAATTTGCAAAATCTCATCGGTTCTTTATTTGAAACGTTAGATTGGTCCATGACATTTACTTTTTGAAGATAATTTCATTTAAATGTTGACCGCGGCTGCGTCTTAGGTGGTCCATTCGGAAAGTCCAATTTTGGGCAACTTTTTCGAGCATTTCGGCCGGAATAGCCCGAATTTCTTTGGAAATGTTGTCTTCCAAAGCTGGAATAGTTGCTGGCTTATTTCTGTAGACTTTAGACTTGACGTAGCCCCACAAAAAATAGTCTAAAGGCGTCAAATCGCATGATCTTGGTGGCCAACTTACCGGTCCATTTCTTGAGATGAATTGTTCTCCGAAGTTTTCCCTCAAAATGGCCATAGAATCGCGAGCTGTGTGGCATGTAGCGCCATCTTGTTGAAACCACATGTCAACCAAGTTCAGTTCTTCCATTTTTGGCAACAAAAAGTTTGTTAGCATCGAACGATAGCGATCGCCATTCACCGAAACGTTGCGTCCAACAGCATCTTTGAAAAAATACGGTCCAATGATTCCACCAGCGTACAAACCACACCAAACAGTGCATTTTTCGGGATGCATGGGCAGTTCTTGAACGGCTTCTGGTTGCTCTTCACTCCAAATGCGGCAATTTTGCTTATTTACGTAGCAATTCAACCAGAAATGAGCCTCATCGCTGAACAAAATTTGTCGATAAAAAAGCGGATTTTCTGCCAACTTTTCTAGGGCCCATTCACTGAAAATTCGACGTTGTGGCAGATCGTAAGTCTATTCATGATGAAATGTCAAAGCATACTGAGCATCTTTCTCTTTGACACCATGTCTGAAATCCCACGTGATCTGTCAAATACTAATGCATGAAAATCCTAACCTCAAAAGAATCACCCTTTACTACGAAACAGTGTTGCTTTTTTGGTGTATTTTTTTGCATATTTTCAGTAATTTAGTGCTACGGTATGTGTGTTCGTAATGGTAGGAAGTGAATGTGAATTAATTTGTTGTTTAAATCTAAGGCAGAACTGCAAGAAAATCCATTTTTGGTTCCCTGTTTGTGTGGATCCGGAATTTTTATGTTTTTTTTCTTCTGAGAAACTCGGGTAAGGATCTTCTATTTAGTCTATTCTCCTGTGAGGACATATAAGTAATTCCTTTTTATTGTTCTTTGCTATTTTAATTATGTGCGAAAACTCAGGATATTGTGGGAACACGGTTCAGGTACTAGAATTGTCTGCCAAATTCATCTATATGTGATTGTGGAATTGAGACCCGAGTTGCCCACACATCAATAGAGGCGCCACACTATCCCGAGGTTGGCAAGACTGCACCTCCATATGGTAGACTGGGGTAATGAGAAGTGATCCCAGACAGCTGAGTGAGTACAAGTACCCAGTAGGAACAAGAATTAGGCAAAATCTTCTTGGTTGACGAAATCCATCTCTGGTTTCGGCGCACAGGCTAAAAATGAGCTCAGAGACGAAATTATAAAGTAAAAAATTCTAAAATTGCGTGTTACGTAATCAACTAGATACATGTTAACCTAAAAAACGTGTTTGATGTCGATTATCAAGTTTGAAACGAAATTCAAGAGCAAATATTTTATACTTGCCAAAGAAAATCGAAGTTGGCTCATCTTGCTTAAAATCTGTTTTATTGATGTTCCTTTCCCATTAAAATTGAAGAAAAAAAAAAAGATAATTTTTATTGGATCAATGATCATTAATCGTTTGCTGAAATTGAACTTAATTATTTGTTGAAAAGAAAAGTCAAAAATTCTGAAAAGAAATTCTATTCAAAAATCTAACAAAAATTTCAAGAAAAATAGAAAGCAAATTTTGAATTTTATTAAAAAAATATCAATGAATATCAAAAATATTCAAAAATTACAAAATTGAAAAGGAAAAGAAGAAACTAAAAATAATTGATAAATCGTAAAAGAAGAAGAAAAACTGAATTTGTAAATTATGGATTATTACTAAATCAATCTGTTGTTGTAAGAGGAAAAATAATCATAATTAAAATACAAAAATAGCTAAGCAAAACTAAATTAATTCAAACATGAAAATTGAGTTATAAAATATTAACGAAGGAAAACAATTGAAGTAAATTAAAAAATAAGTGTTGGTTAGGTTATTTCTCCTCGAATACTTACCATGCCACCGCTTATTCACAAAACCTGTCCATTACATTTTGGCGCCCAGCAACGTGGGTCAATCTTTTTGTCTTGGTTTCGGATATTTTGAATGCGATTCATTTTTACATGTTTGTCTGTTGTCCCGTATTCAAAGTATTCGAAAACATCACATTTTGATACCCAACGTAAAAATGCAGATATGTTTCGACTTTCAAACTATGGAATCATCAAAAACAATCTGGCTAAATTCCAAGGTTTGAATTATCCATAAAAACATGTAAGTCCCGGAAAGCAATTGCGGTTTGTTATGCCTGAGTTATATATATATATATATATATATATATATATATATATATATATATATATATATATATATATATATATATATATATATATATATATATATATATATATATATATATATATATATATATATAAATAATAAAACTTTCAATTGGGTACGATTCACCAAAACCTTTTTTGTTTTATTTTTCTTTATAATTGCGCCTAACAACGACTTTGACTAATAAGATATATGTGTCTCTTTAGGGCGGTTCAGACAACTTGCGGCCGTATACAACAAAGCGACAAACGATTCATTGTCCGTGCTAAACTTGCGCTGTGTGGGTTGATAACCCGAATGAAATTTATGAATCGGCGCAATTATAAAAAAAAAACAAAAAAAGTCCATCTCCGGTTTTGGTGAATCAGAGCCAATTGAAAATTTTATTATTAGTATTATATGTAAATATATGTTCACATGTGTCTATAACTAAACTTGCGCTGTGTGGGTTGATAACCCGAATGAAATTTATGAATCGGCGCAATTATAAAAAAAAACAAAAACAGTCCATCTCCGGTTTTGGTGAATCAGAGCCAATTGAAAATTTTATTATTAGTATTATATGTAAATATATGTTCACATGTGTCTATATATATATATGTATATATATATATATATATATATATATATATATATATATATATATATATATATATATATATATATATATATATATATATATATATATATATATATATAGATATATATATATATATATATATATATATATAATATATATATATATATATATATATATATATATATATATATATATATAGACACTTGTGAACATATATTTACATAATAATAAAATTCTAATAAAAATAAAAAAATGTGAAGGCCACTGTGTCCATATTTGTATGAAACGAATTTTAATTTCTTCTTCTTCTTTGTGACTCCGAATGTCAGGATGTGGCAACACTGGAACAAATGACATAATTGGAATATTCATTCCTCAAACGTCACAGACTTCACACCCCATCTGTCATCTTTCAGACCGTGATGATGACAGACGCTGAACGTCATTCTTGAGGTGTTATGATGGATATCGGTGAGAAGTTCAGACGGACGTCGGTTGACATGCAGGGCGGATCTGGACATGTATTGAGGAGTTGAGTTGTTAGGAGAATATATTGTTAGGACATTGTGAATACCTGGATGATTCAATCATGTATTTTTGCATTTTTCTCTCCTCGATGACTAGCGCCATCTAGTGACAATTTCCGACATTTTATGAATGCCCATTGGAAAGGATCAAATGGACCCCAATTATTTGACAAGTTGGCAGAACTGGACATGACCTCGCTAAAGGACACGTACCGATCGATGACATTGTAATGACAATGCAAAAACGTTTGGGGTCATTGTCAATAGTTAGTTGGAAGTAATCGGGTCTTTTTCTAAAGGGTGATTTGTTAAGAGCTTGATAACTTTTTTTTAAAAAAAAACGCATAAAATTTGCAAAATCTCATCGGTTCTTTATTTGAAACGTTAGATTGGTCCATGACATTTACTTTTTGAAGATAATTTCATTTAAATGTTGACCGCGGCTGCGTCTTAGGTGGTCCATTCGGAAAGTCCAATTTTGGGCAACTTTTTCGAGCATTTCGGCCGGAATAGCCCGAATTTCTTCGGAAATGCTGTCTTCCAAAGCTGGAATAGTTGCTGGCTTATTTCTGTAGACTTTAGACTTGACGTAGCCCCACAAAAAATAGTCTAAAGGCGTCAA
Source organism: Haematobia irritans (assembly GCF_050003625.1). Taxonomy (NCBI): domain Eukaryota; kingdom Metazoa; phylum Arthropoda; class Insecta; order Diptera; family Muscidae; genus Haematobia; species Haematobia irritans. The sequence goes on from NC_134399.1 coordinate 50,296,761, forward strand.
ATCGCATGATCTTGGTGGCCAACTTACCGGTCCATTTCTTGAGATGAATTGTTCTCCGAAGTTTTCCCTCAAAATGGCCATAGAATCGCGAGCTGTGTGGCATGTAGCGCCATCTTGTTGAAACCACATGTCAACCAAGTTCAGTTCTTCCATTTTTGGCAACAAAAAGATTGTTAGCATCGAACGATATCGATCGCCATTCACCGTAACGTTGCGTCCAACAGCATCTTTGAAAAAATACGGTCCAATGATTCCACCAGCGTACAAACCACACCAAACAGTGCATTTTTCGGGATGCATGGGCAGTTCTTGAACGGCTTCTGGTTGCTCTTCACTCCAAATGCGGCAATTTTGCTTATTTACGTAGCCATTCAACCAGAAATGAGCCTCATCGCTGAACAAAATTTGTCGATAAAAAAGCGGATTTTCTGCCAACTTTTCTAGGGCCCATTCACTGAAAATTCGACGTTGTGGCAGATCGTAAGTCTATTCATGATGAAATGTCAAAGCATACTGAGCATCTTTCTCTTTGACACCATGTCTGAAATCCCACGTGATCTGTCAAATACTAATGCATGAAAATCCTAACCTCAAAAGAATCACCCTTTACTACGAAACAGTGTTGCTTTTTTGGTGTATTTTTTTTGCATATTTTCAGTAATTTAGTGCTACGGTATGTGTGTTCGTAATGGTAGGAAGTGAATGTGAATTAATTTGTTGTTTAAATCTAAGGCAGAACTGCAAGAAAATCCATTTTTGGTTCCCTGTTTGTGTGGATCCGGAATTTTTATGATTTTTTTTCTTCTGAGAAACTCGGGTAAGGATCTTCTATTTAGTCTATTCTCCTGTGAGGACATATAAGTAATTCCTTTTTATTGTTCTTTGCTATTTTAATTATGTGCGAAAACTCAGGATATTGTGGGAACACGGTTCAGGTACTAGAATTGTCTGCCAAATTCATCTATATGTGATTGTGGAATTGAGACCCGAGTTGCCCACACATCAATAGAGGCGCCACACTATCCCGAGGTTGGCAAGACTGCACCTCCATATGGTAGACTGGGGTAATGAGAAGTGATCCCAGACAGCTGAGTGAGTACAAGTACCCAGTAGGAACAAGAATTAGGCAAAATCTTCTTGGTTGACGAAATCCATCTCTGGTTTCGGCGCACAGGCTAAAAATGAGCTCAGAGACGAAATTATAAAGTAAAAAATTCTAAAATTGCGTGTTACGTAATCAACTAGATACATGTTAACCTAAAAAACGTGTTTGATGTCGATTATCAAGTTTGAAACGAAATTCAAGAGCAAATATTTTATACTTGCCAAAGAAAATCGAAGTTGGCTCATCTTGCTTAAAATCTGTTTTATTGATGTTCCTTTCCCATTAAAATTGAAGAAAAAAAAAAGATAATTTTTATTGGATCAATGATCATTAATCGTTTGCTGAAATTGAACTTAATTATTTGTTGAAAAGAAAAGTCAAAAATTCTGAAAAGAAATTCTATTCAAAAATCTAACAAAAATTTCAAGAAAAATAGAAAGCAAATTTTGAATTTTATTAAAAAAATATCAATGAATATCAAAAATATTCAAAAATTACAAAATTGAAAAGGAAAAGAAGAAACTAAAAATAATTGATAAATCGTAAAAGAAGAAGAAAAACTGAATTTGTAAATTATGGATTATTACTAAATCAATCTGTTGTTGTAAGAGGAAAAATAATCATAATTAAAATACAAAAATAGCTAAGCAAAACTAAATTAATTCAAACATGAAAATTGAGTTATAAAATATTAACGAAGGAAAACAATTGAAGTAAATTAAAAAATAAGTGTTGGTTAGGTTATTTCTCCTCGAATACTTACCATCTAATTGTGATTATATATTTTTACAAACTTTATATACTTACATTAGAATTACCTTATTAATTTACCACAACCTTATATACTCACCTATACATTACTTTTTATGATATTTTTTTTACAATTTTACATTTTTCTGCTCGAATATATATGAAATGTGAATTGATTTAAATCTGAAACACAATGTGTTGATTTCTTTCTAAAAGGTTCGGGAATGTAGCTACTGTGAGAGAAGTTCTGTGAGCTACTGTAAGGGAGATGCTTTGTAACAGTAGGGCACAAAAGTTTCTCACAGGATGGTCGCATGGGATCATGAAGAGGGAGGGAGCCCAGCAAACCAATTACATCTGGTTTGCAAAGTCAATTCGTGTATATAACCAAATTCCAACAAAGTTGTGTTATTCTTTTCTAGAATGTCCGTCCGTCCGTTTTATTTTAAATTTCAAATTCAGATTTGTATAACCGTCCATTGTTCAACGTTTTATAAAAATAATGTTTCCACCTGGCACTTAAATTTTTAAATGAATGGATAGAGCGGAAGAACCCCCCATTTCCGGCGAGCTACAGCCGCAGCAAAACGCCAAGAGCGCCACCGCTTATTCACAAAACCTGTCCATTACATTTTGGCGCCCAGCAACGTGGGTCAATCTTTTTGTCTTGGTTTCGGATATTTTGAATGCGATTCATTTTTACATGTTTGTCTGTTGTCCCGTATTCAAAGTATTCGAAAACATCACATTTTGATACCCAACGTAAAATGCAGATATGTTTCGACTTTCAAACTATGGAATCATCAAAAACAATCTGGCTAAATTCCAAGGTTTGAATTATCCATAAAAACATGTAAGTCCCGGAAAGCAATTGCGGTTTGTTATGCCTGAGTTGCGACATGTCTCTTTGGATTTTTCACACTTTGGAGAATCAATTCACATTTGGTTCTGAATGGAAAGAGCGTAAGTCATTATCCGAAGGATCAATAGATTCGTGTTAATTTGCGACGACTCTTCCTATTCAGTAGCCAATTGTGATTTGATTCAATATGTGTATGTGTTAGTTTTGTGGTTTGTGATAAAATTCTAGAAAAGAAATACAATCTAAACTCATAAAAGAAATACAATTTCGAAGCTATTTACATTTAATTTTATAACAAAAACGAGTTGAGAGTTTGGTTGGGTATTGGAAAATTTTATTACATTGAATAAATATTTACAAAATAAAAGAAAAAGAATAAATTAAACAATGAAAATAAAATAAATAAATAAAATCAGATATATAAATAAATAACTAGATAATCAAATTAAAAGAAATAAATAATTAATATTAATAATAATAATAAATAAATAACAAATTATTATAAATAATATGAATAAAATTTAAATAACAAATTACAAATAAAACAAAAATTAAAGGTATAGATAAAAAGGAGATGAATTAGCAAAAATCAATAATATAAAAATGGAAAAAACAATCTTAATGAATAACATTTCAGAAGAAAATAATAATACAAATAGAAATCAAATAAAAATTAATAAAATTTAAATAAACATTATATAAACATTTTAATAAATTTAAATTAAATACAAATAAATATCAAATTGAAGCAAACAAAAATTATAAGAATACATTAAATAATTATATATAAATAAATGAAATTCTAATGAAGCATAAACAAATGAATAAATATAACAGAGAAAATTTTATGACATTAAATATTTTCAAAATAAAAACAAAATAAATTAAATAATAAATAAACGTAATAAAATAAAAAGAAATGAATATTTAAATAAATAAAATATTAAACAAAAAAAAAAAGAATAAAACAAAAAAGAAATAAATGAATGAAAACGAAATAAATCAAACGAAAATCAGTAGGATGAAAAATTACGATTTTTACTAAATAAAATTTCAAAACTTCCATAAATTAATTTAGTAAATAAATATATATTAACAAAAATAAAAAAAAAAACAAAAATCTAAAGCAAATATAAATCTTAAACAACCTAAATATATAAAGAATTGTATAAGTACTAAAATTTAATTTTTTAAAAATAAAAAAAGAGAAAAATGTAAAGTTACTTTTTAATAAATTTGATGTAAATAAATAAAGAAATACATAAGTAAAATTAAATAAATTAGAAAAAATGGTCAAAGTACATAAATAAAATAATAAATAAATATTAAACAAATCAAATTTAATTCAAGAAATAAAATATGTATATAAAATATCTGCGAATTGATAATTTTTATCTCCAGACTTCTCCAGCAGGCAGCTACAGAAAGTGCCGAACTAATTCGATTGTATAATTTTCTGAAAAGGGAAAAAATTGAAATTTATTAGAAAATTCTTAAATTGATTTTTGAAAATTGTTTGTTTGTTTGTTTTATATTAAATCATTTGAATTTTCAGAAGTAAACGGAAATCGAGAATATTTGATAATAACCTTTTGCAATCTGTACTGATAGTTGGATTAATATTCAGACAGATTTGAAGCAATTATCTAAGAGCCAGTAATAGTTTTCCTTTATTAAAATTTTGAATTTTCAGTTTTTATCAATTTCGTTTTTTTTTTTTAACCATGGAATTAAGGTCCAATTCCAGGAATGCTGCTATGGCTAGCAATACAACTTCCACAGTAACTGCAACTACCAATACTACTACAACTACCAATACTACTGCAAACACTAATACAACTACCACTACAACGACTTTAACTACGAGTATTACGACTCCAGCCATAGCAGAACAACCTGATATGACACTGGGTCCTCGCACTCATTCATCCGTTGGGGATGGCACTATTCCTTCACCCGATTATAGCAGTATTACAGCCATAGGGATAAGGAATGAATTTCAGGTGCGAAGGGCTAACGAGGAGAGTAATAATCCGCCTAGGAATGATGATAATATTTCGATAAGGGACTATATTACGGCGTCAGTAGGTGCGAATCAAGCTAGGACAATGAGGGAAATAAATGAGGATCTACGGAGAATCATACCCGAGATTGTTAGGGAAACTATTAGGTCAGAGAGGGCATTATCATCTACAGGAGAAGTAAATCCCGATCCTATTCAACCTAGTAATTCCAAAAGGTCTCGTAATTCAACATCGAATACTCCTGGATTTAATTTCTCTACTGCCCAGGAACAGCCGATAACAAATTCGGTGGGACATCGACAAAATTATCGTGCGAATCGGAATGCACCACAACGACAAAGACGCAATTTTCCACGACAGCCAGTTGGGAATCAATTTCCAACGGCAAATGGCCAAGATAATGATTTTTATCAAAACGGACGTTTTTATCAACAGCCACAGCAAAATTTTGCTTCTGCAACCGCTTTCAATGTTGCTCCACCGAGTCATTTAGACCTGGAAAAGTGGGGAATACATTTTGATGCTACTAATAAATCTGTGAGCGTTGAAGACTTTATATTTAGAGTTGAGACTCTTCGGGAGGACACAAATTATCCGTGGCCAAGTTTACTTAAAGGATTCCAGCGTTTGTTATCTGGAAGCGCTTACGAATGGTTTTGGAATTTTCGTCGACAAAATCCAAATTGCACATGGGATGATTTGAAATGCAATTTGAAAAGAAAATTCCAACGTTTCGAGAGTGACTTCGAGATACAACGAAGAATAATGGAAAGGAGACAACATTATGGTGAAAGTGCTGACACTTTCTTAAATGAAATTGTATCTCTAACTAATCAAATGAGAGTTTCTATTCCCGAGAATGAACTCGTCAAGATGGTGAAAGACAATCTCAAAGACGGTTTATCGCAGCTCATATTTCCCATGTATATCATGGATATGAATCATCTTCTTGATGAATGCTGACGGGCTGAAAGAAATCTTTCGAAACGGAATTTGAGTAGGCAAATGAATCCACAGCAACACCGCAGAGTAAATGAGTTGGAATATTCGACTGATTACTTCTACGATGCACCACAGCCACAACAACGAGAAGGTATGACACAGGATTTTCAGTTGGAGGCTTTGAAAATGAACTCTCCTCCAAATAAACCTATTGTATGCTGGAACTGCAAGCGTCCAGGGCATACGTTTATAGATTGCGACTCGAACGAACGTTCACTATTTTGTTACAGATGTGGGTTCGAGAACGTAATCTCACCTAATTGTCCTCGTTGTACGGGAAACAACACAAAGAGCATGATGAGGACGGGGCCATCATGCTCAAATGTGAATCAGCCCCAATAAGTGACCACGACTGCAATATCAAATTGCATGTCAAAGAGTTTGTCCCTGGCGACAACTCTACAAAAACTGAATTTACCACAAATACCAGCGCTGAGGTAGCAAACGAAGTAGGCTGCAGACAAATACTTAATACTAGCAATAATAACACCAATTCTAATCGTATTACAAAATTTAAGACATTGGTTCCTTATGAGGAAAGGTTGGCCAATTATAATAAAATACGGGATGAAATTTTTAAGGATTTTGATCAAGGACCTTCGAAGCGGATAACGAAGGCAAGAAATAGATACACTGATAGGAAGACTGAACGAAAAGTACTCGCCATTTCATGTTTGTCAAATGAGAATGACATTAGACCTTATTTGGATGTTGTAATCAACGACATTCCAATGAAAGGACTAATGGATAGTGGTGCAACTGTTTCCTGTCTAGGAAAAGATTGTCTTAAAAATGTCGAAGACATGAAATGTGAAATTTTTGATTTCAAATCATTCATACATACAGCAGACGGACGAGTGAAAAGAATAATAGGCAAAATAAGAACCAAAATAAAATGCAATAATCAAACGCATACAATGACATTTTATTTGGTTCCGTCTTTGTCTCAGTAGTTAATGCTAGGATGTGATTTTTGGGAAAAATTTGGTATTTCGATATCATTTCAAAAACCAACCATCAATGAGCTGTCAGTTCATGAAAATGAAGAACCCAAAATACATGACCTTAGTTATGAGCAGGCGATTAAACTCGAGAATGCCAAATTGGAATTTCGATGTTTCAGCAAATATGGTCTAGGAAAACTAATTTGGAGACCCACATTATTGACACAGGTGATTCTGAGCCAAGGAAAATGCGGTATTTTCCAATCTCACCTGCTGTCCAAAAATTAACCTATGCTGAGATTGACAGGATGATAGCCCTTGACGTTATTGAGCCAGCTACAAGCGCTGCTTGGAATAACAGGGTTACCCTTGTTATAAAACCCAATAAGAATCGACTTTGTTTAGACGCAAGGGAACTAAACAAAGTGACTAAAAAGGACGCTTATCCCCTGCCGAATATCGACGGCTTGCTAAGTAGACTCGGTGATACTTACTTCATCTCTGCAATCGATTTAAAGGATGCCTTTTGGCAGATTCCTTTAGAGGAATCTAGCCGGTCGAAGACAGCATTCACAGTCCAAGGGAGACCTCATTATCAATTTAAGGTAATGCCCTTTGGACTGTGCAATGCTGCCCAACGCATGTGCAGATTGATGGATAAGGCCATCCCATCAGATCTGAAGGATCGAGTTTTTGTATATCTCGATGACCTGCTTGTAGTTTCGCCGAATTTTGAATCACATATAGAAATGTTGACAATTGTGGGCAAACGTTTGTCTTCAGCTGGTGTAACAATTAATTTACAGAAATCTAAGTTCTGCTACAAAGAACTCAGGTATCTGGGTTATATTGTAGGTGATGGCAAGCTGAAGACAGACCCAAGTAAAGTGGAAGCAATTTCCAAAATTAATCCTCCACGGACACCGAGGGATGTTCGGAAATTTCTAGGAACAGTTGGTTGGTACCGGCGGTTTATTCCGGATTTTTCAACTTTATCTGCCCCAATTACCGACACTTTGAGAAAGTCGACAAAATTTGTTTTTACTCCTGATGCAATTGCATCATTTGAAAAATTGAAAGAAAGATTGGTCTCAAGTCCAGTACTTATTAGTCCTGACTTTGACAAACCATTTTTCGTCCAATGTGACGCCTCTGATGTTGGGGTTGGCGCGTTGCTATTTCAAAGGGACAATGATGGAGAAGAGCACCCAATAGATTACATTTCGAAAAAGCTAAACCCTGCACAAAAGAATTATTTCACTACGGAAAAGGAATGCCTTGCAGTGGTTTTAGCAATAGAAAAGTTCCGCCAATATATTGAATTGATGGACTTCACAGCCATCACAGACCATTCCAGTCTGCGATGGCTGATGAAGCAGCAAGACCTTAATGGAAGACTTGCACGTTGGAGTCTTAAGCTGCAAGGATATCAATTCAATATTGAACATCGCAAAGGGTCGAAGAATGTGGAACCTGATATGCTCTCACGTCTGGATATGGAAGAGCTGAGCCTTGGAACCAATATGGTTATTGATTTCAACTCACCAGAATTCCATAGCCCAGATTACGAGACATTGAAGGACACAGTAACTCAGAATAGGGACAGATTGCCTGATTTGAAAGTAGAGGATGACATCGTGTTAAAAAGGACGAGGTTCAATAGAGGTACTGTTGATGACGAAGACGAATGTTGGAGAATATGGCTACCAACAAACCTCATTGATGGCGTCGTCAAAAATTCTCACGAACATAATACTTGTCATGGAGGAATTGGAAAAACAATTCACAACATAAGGTAATACTTTTATTGGCCTACATTAGCCACCGATGTACGTAAATTTTTTTTGAATTGTCAAAGTTGCAAAGAAACTAAGCACAGCAAGCAAATTCGAAGACCTACTATGGGACAAGAGGTCAAGACTGAACGTCCTTTTCAAAAAGTGTATGTTGACTTCTTGGGTCCATATCCAAGAACTCGAAGTGGCAACACACACATTTTCATTGTTTTGGACCATCGTACAAAATTTGTTCTTTTGAAGGCTATGCCTAAGGCTACTACTCATGCTGTGAATAAATTTCTTTCAGCTGAGGTAATTCATAAGTTCGGAGTTCCTGAAACATTGCATTCCGATAATGGAAAGCAATTCACCAGTGAAGCATTCAAGGAACTCATGAACTTGTATGGGATTCATCACATGAGAACTGCAATACACTCACCGCAGTCAAATGCAAGCGAAAGGGTGAATCAGTCGATCCTGAGTAGCATAAGAACTTTTTTGAATGATAATCAGAACAAATGGGATGAAAATTTATCCCAGATAGAGTGCTCATTACGCTCTTCTGTCCATTCATCAACTGGTGAAACGCCCTACTTTGCCCTAATTTTAAGAAAGTTAGGAGCAGTGTCTGATCGCCATCACATTTCTATTTTACCCAAATCTTCAAGGATGCAAATGATTCACAAGAAGATTTCTGATAAGATGCATGAGGCATACAATAGAAATGTGAAAAGTTACAACAAGAGGGCCAAGGAGATAAGTTTCAAAGCTGGTCAAGAAGTTTTTAGAAAGAACTTCATACAGAGAAACTTTGCAAAAGGCATTAACTCCAAATTATGCAAACAATGGCTGAAATGCAGAATACGAAGACCCATCGGCAAGAACCTGTACGAGGTGGAAAACATAAAGGGTCAATTAATTGGGACGATTCATGCTCAACATTTGAAATTTTAATGTGACAGTAATCATCAACAATTTGTTGGGTTAGAGAAAAATTTTTGCACGATCACGAAAATCCTGCACAAAGAATATTAACAAAATATTTCCGATTAAAAGTTAAATGAAGCTGTTTTTTTTATTAATTGATACAATTAATTTTTTTTAACCAAATATGAAAGCCTAAGGACCGTTTTCCCAATGTCGTGTTATTATTTATCGTGTGGATAAAACAGTTGATCACATACAGAAATTTTACTAACCGATGGTCTATCCTCCGGATGGAGGATGAGAAACTGGCCATAAGTCTGTTAAGGAAAGTGATGAACATTTTTGTTTCAAATTAAAGATGTATTTCTAACAATCAGTTGTTAGTCCAAGTAAAAACTCTAAGCCAAGAAAATTATTGAAAATATTTGACTGTTTAAGTTAGAATAAAGATTAATTGGGATTAATAGAGTTCATTAGAATTTGTATACTACTATTTTGGTACATCCCTGCCAGAGTAGAAATGTCATAATTTGAATACTAATTTATCTTGTCAAAAGCCCCGCCTTCCGCCATCTTGGTTGAGAGCATCTCTCACTTTTACTTGTTATCGATAAGCCAATTGGTGCGGTTGCAAATTTATCCATATCGTTGGAAATTATAGGTAATATTGTTTACCATTTTGTATTTATTTAAAATCATCAATAAAGCCTCCTGCTTTTATTATATATTGAAAATACTAAACTATCGTGTTTATTTGTCTTTATATTTTTCATATTTTTCGCAATCGGCGAACATTTTGATCCATTCGTACCGGATAATTGGACTTCGGAGTGGAAGAATTGGTTTAACCGGTGTTTTTCTTGGTTTTTGTTTTAGACACAGTCCACCTGACCTGGTCATCAATTTCACCTTAAACTCAAACCAATCAGTTCATCATCCTCAACATCTATTTCATCGTTTTATAAGGTAAGTGCAGTGCATTTTCCCTTATAAAGTGAGTTCGCGGTCGGTGCAGCAACAAATATAGTGGTCGTCCGTCCATTTAAAGAAAAAAAGGGTTGTTTTACAACGCTACGCGATCGGTTTTTATTATAAATATTCCTAAAAGTGGTGTACAAGTTTAGTGATATCAGTGAATATTAGTGTTTTTTGATTTAAAGTGGTTTATTTGCCTTTATTTGCGTGAAAATATCAGTTCTCATTGTTTTTAAGTAAATTTTCATTTGCCGACGACAAAACGCATTCAAGTTTTTTGTTTTTGTATTTCCATTTTGACGTCTGTGCAAATAATTTCGGAGAGAAATAACTTAAAGTACATCTTTTCACCACTTTCGTACACTAATATTCACTATACACATATATCACTCTCTTTGTTTCGTATATTCACCACTTTTTCGCGTTTTCTGTGCTGAAATTTCATTTATTAATTATTGTTTCGTTCATTTGCATACATTTGAGAACATACAAAAGCTTTTATTTTGTTTTGTTCTCACCAGTGTTGCGCTCTTAGTCGATTGCTATAGTATAGTGACTAATCGGGCACATCTCGTACTATCGTGTTATCGGATATCGATCATCATTTGAATTCTTCTTGGCCGTTGCTTCTTGGCTATATTGTAATTTCGTATTTGGTTACATTCTTCAATTTGGTAGTTGAACGTAAAGTTAGAATGTCCCTTTGATCGCTTTATTCGCGTTTCGGACGCTCTTATTAAATTCCACGCCCATTTTAATGTCATGAAAGATGAGGAGTTAGACGTCTATAGCCTCGAGATTCGAAGTGAGGAATTGGGGAAGTTGTGGACAAAGGTTCAGGATTGCTTTGAGGAATCCGTGGCTAGTTTACAGGGTGCCGGAACAACGCAAACGAGTGATATTGAATAGGTGGACGGGAAATATGACGCGTCCCATCAGGCTTATATGAATTGTTTGTCCGCGATAAATCGAAAATTGGGCCAGTTTCGTCGGTCACGTAGATCATCGATCACTTCGTCTGCGTCTTCGGCCGATGCAGCATCGAGACGGAGTATCGGGTCTCATAAATCGAATCAAGGATCCGAAGCGATTTTGGCTAATAACGCGACTTCTTCGATACCGACTGATCGGGATGGGCAGTCGCTGCCTAATGGCAACGCCGGGTTTAGGGGTGAAGTGGCCGTTAGTGGCCCTCCACTTTGTGATATGGTTCACAATTTGGCGTTGCCACCGTGCGATACGGATGTATTTGAGGGCAATTTTCTAGACTGGCCTACATTCCTGGATTTGTTTCAAGCAGTTTATGTTAACAATTCAAGATTAACGGACGTCGAGCGTTTGTGTCATCTTGTGCGGAAGACCAGTGGCGAAGCTAGGGAAATTGTCTCGAAGTTTCCGCTGACACATCGAAGTTTTGCCCTCGCGTGGAAGGCCCTCGTCGATGCATACGACAATAAGCGGGTTCTAGTTCACAATCAGCTCAAGTCTCTCTTTGCAATTTCGGCAGTACCGGTAGAGACGAGTGCGGGTTTGAAATCGATCCAACGTGGAATCAATGGCTGTCTTTCGGCGTTGAATACGTACGGTTTCAACCGATAATTGTGACCAGATACTCGTTTTTCTTTGCCTTCAACGTTTGCCGCGGCTTACACAGGCTCTTTGGGAGCAGAGTGTTAGGGACAAATCAGCCCTTTCGTCGTGGGCGGATTTAGACGCTTTTTTGTCCGAAAGGGTTCGTACGTTGATGTGTTTGCATGATTTGCGGGAAGACACGTCTTCGAAGCGTTCTCAGGAAAAGAAGGTAAAAGCGCATTTAACCAATGCGTCTTCTTCTAAATCGTCGCGTGCTTCATCGGAATCTAAGTGCGTTATTTGTCCTAAACATAATCATAGACTTTCGGCTTGCGTTAAATTTTGTAAACTCTCAGTATCGGAACGTTACATAGTGGTAAAACGTAACCGGTTGTGTTTGAATTGCTTAACGATTGATGGATAAGGCCATCCCATCAGATCTGAAGGATCGAGTTTTTGTATATCTCGATGACCTGCTTGTAGTTTCGCCGAATTTTGAATCACATATAGAAATGTTGACAATTGTGGGCAAACGTTTGTCTTCAGCTGGTGTAACAATTAATTTACAGAAATCTAAGTTCTGCTACAAAGAACTCAGGTATCTGGGTTATATTGTAGGTGATGGCAAGCTGAAGACAGACCCAAGTAAAGTGGAAGCAATTTCCAAAATTAATCCTCCACGGACACCGAGGGATGTTCGGAAATTTCTAGGAACAGTTGGTTGGTACCGGCGGTTTATTCCGGATTTTTCAACTTTATCTGCCCCAATTACCGACACTTTGAGAAAGTCGACAAAATTTGTTTTTACTCCTGATGCAATTGCATCATTTGAAAAATTGAAAGAAAGATTGGTCTCAAGTCCAGTACTTATTAGTCCTGACTTTGACAAACCATTTTTCGTCCAATGTGACGCCTCTGATGTTGGGGTTGGCGCGTTGCTATTTCAAAGGGACAATGATGGAGAAGAGCACCCAATAGATTACATTTCGAAAAAGCTAAACCCTGCACAAAAGAATTATTTCACTACGGAAAAGGAATGCCTTGCAGTGGTTTTAGCAATAGAAAAGTTCCGCCAATATATTGAATTGATGGACTTCACAGCCATCACAGACCATTCCAGTCTGCGATGGCTGATGAAGCAGCAAGACCTTAATGGAAGACTTGCACGTTGGAGTCTTAAGCTGCAAGGATATCAATTCAATATTGAACATCGCAAAGGGTCGAAGAATGTGGAACCTGATATGCTCTCACGTCTGGATATGGAAGAGCTGAGCCTTGGAACCAATATGGTTATTGATTTCAACTCACCAGAATTCCATAGCCCAGATTACGAGACATTGAAGGACACAGTAACTCAGAATAGGGACAGATTGCCTGATTTGAAAGTAGAGGATGACATCGTGTTAAAAAGGACGAGGTTCAATAGAGGTACTGTTGATGACGAAGACGAATGTTGGAGAATATGGCTACCAACAAACCTCATTGATGGCGTCGTCAAAAATTCTCACGAACATAATACTTGTCATGGAGGAATTGGAAAAACAATTCACAACATAAGGTAATACTTTTATTGGCCTACATTAGCCACCGATGTACGTAAATTTTTTTTGAATTGTCAAAGTTGCAAAGAAACTAAGCACAGCAAGCAAATTCGAAGACCTACTATGGGACAAGAGGTCAAGACTGAACGTCCTTTTCAAAAAGTGTATGTTGACTTCTTGGGTCCATATCCAAGAACTCGAAGTGGCAACACACACATTTTCATTGTTTTGGACCATCGTACAAAATTTGTTCTTTTGAAGGCTATGCCTAAGGCTACTACTCATGCTGTGAATAAATTTCTTTCAGCTGAGGTAATTCATAAGTTCGGAGTTCCTGAAACATTGCATTCCGATAATGGAAAGCAATTCACCAGTGAAGCATTCAAGGAACTCATGAACTTGTATGGGATTCATCACATGAGAACTGCAATACACTCACCGCAGTCAAATGCAAGCGAAAGGGTGAATCAGTCGATCCTGAGTAGCATAAGAACTTTTTTGAATGATAATCAGAACAAATGGGATGAAAATTTATCCCAGATAGAGTGCTCATTACGCTCTTCTGTCCATTCATCAACTGGTGAAACGCCCTACTTTGCCCTAATTTTAAGAAAGTTAGGAGCAGTGTCTGATCGCCATCACATTTCTATTTTACCCAAATCTTCAAGGATGCAAATGATTCACAAGAAGATTTCTGATAAGATGCATGAGGCATACAATAGAAATGTGAAAAGTTACAACAAGAGGGCCAAGGAGATAAGTTTCAAAGCTGGTCAAGAAGTTTTTAGAAAGAACTTCATACAGAGAAACTTTGCAAAAGGCATTAACTCCAAATTATGCAAACAATGGCTGAAATGCAGAATACGAAGACCCATCGGCAAGAACCTGTACGAGGTGGAAAACATAAAGGGTCAATTAATTGGGACGATTCATGCTCAACATTTGAAATTTTAATGTGACAGTAATCATCAACAATTTGTTGGGTTAGAGAAAAATTTTTGCACGATCACGAAAATCCTGCACAAAGAATATTAACAAAATATTTCCGATTAAAAGTTAAATGAAGCTGTTTTTTTATTAATTGATACAATTAATTTTTTTTAACCAAATATGAAAGCCTAAGGACCGTTTTCCCAATGTCGTGTTATTATTTATCGTGTGGATAAAACAGTTGATCACATACAGAAATTTTACTAACCGATGGTCTATCCTCCGGATGGAGGATGAGAAACTGGCCATAAGTCTGTTAAGGAAAGTGATGAACATTTTTGTTTCAAATTAAAGATGTATTTCTAACAATCAGTTGTTAGTCCAAGTAAAAACTCTAAGCCAAGAAAATTATTGAAAATATTTGACTGTTTAAGTTAGAATAAAGATTAATTGGGATTAATAGAGTTCATTAGAATTTGTATACTACTATTTTGGTACATCCCTGCCAGAGTAGAAATGTCATAATTTGAATACTAATTTATCTTGTCAAAAGCCCCGCCTTCCGCCATCTTGGTTGAGAGCATCTCTCACTTTTACTTGTTATCGATAAGCCAATTGGTGCGGTTGCAAATTTATCCATATCGTTGGAAATTATAGGTAATATTGTTTACCATTTTGTATTTATTTAAAATCATCAATAAAGCCTCCTGCTTTTATTATATATTGAAAATACTAAACTATCGTGTTTATTTGTCTTTATATTTTTCATATTTTTCGCAATCGGCGAACATTTTGATCCATTCGTACCGGATAATTGGACTTCGGAGTGGAAGAATTGGTTTAACCGGTGTTTTTCTTGGTTTTTGTTTTAGACACAGTCCACCTGACCTGGTCATCAATTTCACCTTAAACTCAAACCAATCAGTTCATCATCCTCAACATCTATTTCATCGTTTTATAAGGTAAGTGCAGTGCATTTTCCCTTATAAAGTGAGTTCGCGGTCGGTGCAGCAACAAATATAGTGGTCGTCCGTCCATTTAAAGAAAAAAAGGGTTGTTTTACAACGCTACGCGATCGGTTTTTATTATAAATATTCCTAAAAGTGGTGTACAAGTTTAGTGATATCAGTGAATATTAGTGTTTTTTGATTTAAAGTGGTTTATTTGCCTTTATTTGCGTGAAAATATCAGTTCTCATTGTTTTTAAGTAAATTTTCATTTGCCGACGACAAAACGCATTCAAGTTTTTTGTTTTTGTATTTCCATTTTGACGTCTGTGCAAATAATTTCGGAGAGAAATAACTTAAAGTACATCTTTTCACCACTTTCGTACACTAATATTCACTATACACATATATCACTCTCTTTGTTTCGTATATTCACCACTTTTTCGCGTTTTCTGTGCTGAAATTTCATTTATTAATTATTGTTTCGTTCATTTGCATACATTTGAGAACATACAAAAGCTTTTATTTTGTTTTGTTCTCACCAGTGTTGCGCTCTTAGTCGATTGCTATAGTATAGTGACTAATCGGGCACATCTCGTACTATCGTGTTATCGGATATCGATCATCATTTGAATTCTTCTTGGCCGTTGCTTCTTGGCTATATTGTAATTTCGTATTTGGTTACATTCTTCAATTTGGTAGTTGAACGTAAAGTTAGAATGTCCCTTTGATCGCTTTATTCGCGTTTCGGACGCTCTTATTAAATTCCACGCCCATTTTAATGTCATGAAAGATGAGGAGTTAGACGTCTATAGCCTCGAGATTCGAAGTGAGGAATTGGGGAAGTTGTGGACAAAGGTTCAGGATTGCTTTGAGGAATCCGTGGCTAGTTTACAGGGTGCCGGAACAACGCAAACGAGTGATATTGAATAGGTGGACGGGAAATATGACGCGTCCCATCAGGCTTATATGAATTGTTTGTCCGCGATAAATCGAAAATTGGGCCAGTTTCGTCGGTCACGTAGATCATCGATCACTTCGTCTGCGTCTTCGGCCGATGCAGCATCGAGACGGAGTATCGGGTCTCATAAATCGAATCAAGGATCCGAAGCGATTTTGGCTAATAACGCGACTTCTTCGATACCGACTGATCGGGATGGGCAGTCGCTGCCTAATGGCAACGCCGGGTTTAGGGGTGAAGTGGCCGTTAGTGGCCCTCCACTTTGTGATATGGTTCACAATTTGGCGTTGCCACCGTGCGATACGGATGTATTTGAGGGCAATTTTCTAGACTGGCCTACATTCCTGGATTTGTTTCAAGCAGTTTATGTTAACAATTCAAGATTAACGGACGTCGAGCGTTTGTGTCATCTTGTGCGGAAGACCAGTGGCGAAGCTAGGGAAATTGTCTCGAAGTTTCCGCTGACACATCGAAGTTTTGCCCTCGCGTGGAAGGCCCTCGTCGATGCATACGACAATAAGCGGGTTCTAGTTCACAATCAGCTCAAGTCTCTCTTTGCAATTTCGGCAGTACCGGTAGAGACGAGTGCGGGTTTGAAATCGATCCAACGTGGAATCAATGGCTGTCTTTCGGCGTTGAATACGTACGGTTTCAACCGATAATTGTGACCAGATACTCGTTTTTCTTTGCCTTCAACGTTTGCCGCGGCTTACACAGGCTCTTTGGGAGCAGAGTGTTAGGGACAAATCAGCCCTTTCGTCGTGGGCGGATTTAGACGCTTTTTTGTCCGAAAGGGTTCGTACGTTGATGTGTTTGCATGATTTGCGGGAAGACACGTCTTCGAAGCGTTCTCAGGAAAAGAAGGTAAAAGCGCATTTAACCAATGCGTCTTCTTCTAAATCGTCGCGTGCTTCATCGGAATCTAAGTGCGTTATTTGTCCTAAACATAATCATAGACTTTCGGCTTGCGTTAAATTTTGTAAACTCTCAGTATCGGAACGTTACATAGTGGTAAAACGTAACCGGTTGTGTTTGAATTGCTTAACGATTGATGGATAAGGCCATCCCATCAGATCTGAAGGATCGAGTTTTTGTATATCTCGATGACCTGCTTGTAGTTTCGCCGAATTTTGAATCACATATAGAAATGTTGACAATTGTGGGCAAACGTTTGTCTTCAGCTGGTGTAACAATTAATTTACAGAAATCTAAGTTCTGCTACAAAGAACTCAGGTATCTGGGTTATATTGTAGGTGATGGCAAGCTGAAGACAGACCCAAGTAAAGTGGAAGCAATTTCCAAAATTAATCCTCCACGGACACCGAGGGATGTTCGGAAATTTCTAGGAACAGTTGGTTGGTACCGGCGGTTTATTCCGGATTTTTCAACTTTATCTGCCCCAATTACCGACACTTTGAGAAAGTCGACAAAATTTGTTTTTACTCCTGATGCAATTGCATCATTTGAAAAATTGAAAGAAAGATTGGTCTCAAGTCCAGTACTTATTAGTCCTGACTTTGACAAACCATTTTTCGTCCAATGTGACGCCTCTGATGTTGGGGTTGGCGCGTTGCTATTTCAAAGGGACAATGATGGAGAAGAGCACCCAATAGATTACATTTCGAAAAAGCTAAACCCTGCACAAAAGAATTATTTCACTACGGAAAAGGAATGCCTTGCAGTGGTTTTAGCAATAGAAAAGTTCCGCCAATATATTGAATTGATGGACTTCACAGCCATCACAGACCATTCCAGTCTGCGATGGCTGATGAAGCAGCAAGACCTTAATGGAAGACTTGCACGTTGGAGTCTTAAGCTGCAAGGATATCAATTCAATATTGAACATCGCAAAGGGTCGAAGAATGTGGAACCTGATATGCTCTCACGTCTGGATATGGAAGAGCTGAGCCTTGGAACCAATATGGTTATTGATTTCAACTCACCAGAATTCCATAGCCCAGATTACGAGACATTGAAGGACACAGTAACTCAGAATAGGGACAGATTGCCTGATTTGAAAGTAGAGGATGACATCGTGTTAAAAAGGACGAGGTTCAATAGAGGTACTGTTGATGACGAAGACGAATGTTGGAGAATATGGCTACCAACAAACCTCATTGATGGCGTCGTCAAAAATTCTCACGAACATAATACTTGTCATGGAGGAATTGGAAAAACAATTCACAACATAAGGTAATACTTTTATTGGCCTACATTAGCCACCGATGTACGTAAATTTTTTTTGAATTGTCAAAGTTGCAAAGAAACTAAGCACAGCAAGCAAATTCGAAGACCTACTATGGGACAAGAGGTCAAGACTGAACGTCCTTTTCAAAAAGTGTATGTTGACTTCTTGGGTCCATATCCAAGAACTCGAAGTGGCAACACACACATTTTCATTGTTTTGGACCATCGTACAAAATTTGTTCTTTTGAAGGCTATGCCTAAGGCTACTACTCATGCTGTGAATAAATTTCTTTCAGCTGAGGTAATTCATAAGTTCGGAGTTCCTGAAACATTGCATTCCGATAATGGAAAGCAATTCACCAGTGAAGCATTCAAGGAACTCATGAACTTGTATGGGATTCATCACATGAGAACTGCAATACACTCACCGCAGTCAAATGCAAGCGAAAGGGTGAATCAGTCGATCCTGAGTAGCATAAGAACTTTTTTGAATGATAATCAGAACAAATGGGATGAAAATTTATCCCAGATAGAGTGCTCATTACGCTCTTCTGTCCATTCATCAACTGGTGAAACGCCCTACTTTGCCCTAATTTTAAGAAAGTTAGGAGCAGTGTCTGATCGCCATCACATTTCTATTTTACCCAAATCTTCAAGGATGCAAATGATTCACAAGAAGATTTCTGATAAGATGCATGAGGCATACAATAGAAATGTGAAAAGTTACAACAAGAGGGCCAAGGAGATAAGTTTCAAAGCTGGTCAAGAAGTTTTTAGAAAGAACTTCATACAGAGAAACTTTGCAAAAGGCATTAACTCCAAATTATGCAAACAATGGCTGAAATGCAGAATACGAAGACCCATCGGCAAGAACCTGTACGAGGTGGAAAACATAAAGGGTCAATTAATTGGGACGATTCATGCTCAACATTTGAAATTTTAATGTGACAGTAATCATCAACAATTTGTTGGGTTAGAGAAAAATTTTTGCACGATCACGAAAATCCTGCACAAAGAATATTAACAAAATATTTCCGATTAAAAGTTAAATGAAGCTGTTTTTTTATTAATTGATACAATTAATTTTTTTTAACCAAATATGAAAGCCTAAGGACCGTTTTCCCAATGTCGTGTTATTATTTATCGTGTGGATAAAACAGTTGATCACATACAGAAATTTTACTAACCGATGGTCTATCCTCCGGATGGAGGATGAGAAACTGGCCATAAGTCTGTTAAGGAAAGTGATGAACATTTTTGTTTCAAATTAAAGATGTATTTCTAACAATCAGTTGTTAGTCCAAGTAAAAACTCTAAGCCAAGAAAATTATTGAAAATATTTGACTGTTTAAGTTAGAATAAAGATTAATTGGGATTAATAGAGTTCATTAGAATTTGTATACTACTATTTTGGTACATCCCTGCCAGAGTAGAAATGTCATAATTTGAATACTAATTTATCTTGTCAAAAGCCCCGCCTTCCGCCATCTTGGTTGAGAGCATCTCTCACTTTTACTTGTTATCGATAAGCCAATTGGTGCGGTTGCAAATTTATCCATATCGTTGGAAATTATAGGTAATATTGTTTACCATTTTGTATTTATTTAAAATCATCAATAAAGCCTCCTGCTTTTATTATATATTGAAAATACTAAACTATCGTGTTTATTTGTCTTTATATTTTTCATATTTTTCGCAATCGGCGAACATTTTGATCCATTCGTACCGGATAATTGGACTTCGGAGTGGAAGAATTGGTTTAACCGGTGTTTTTCTTGGTTTTTGTTTTAGACACAGTCCACCTGACCTGGTCATCAATTTCACCTTAAACTCAAACCAATCAGTTCATCATCCTCAACATCTATTTCATCGTTTTATAAGGTAAGTGCAGTGCATTTTCCCTTATAAAGTGAGTTCGCGGTCGGTGCAGCAACAAATATAGTGGTCGTCCGTCCATTTAAAGAAAAAAAGGGTTGTTTTACAACGCTACGCGATCGGTTTTTATTATAAATATTCCTAAAAGTGGTGTACAAGTTTAGTGATATCAGTGAATATTAGTGTTTTTTGATTTAAAGTGGTTTATTTGCCTTTATTTGCGTGAAAATATCAGTTCTCATTGTTTTTAAGTAAATTTTCATTTGCCGACGACAAAACGCATTCAAGTTTTTTGTTTTTGTATTTCCATTTTGACGTCTGTGCAAATAATTTCGGAGAGAAATAACTTAAAGTACATCTTTTCACCACTTTCGTACACTAATATTCACTATACACATATATCACTCTCTTTGTTTCGTATATTCACCACTTTTTCGCGTTTTCTGTGCTGAAATTTCATTTATTAATTATTGTTTCGTTCATTTGCATACATTTGAGAACATACAAAAGCTTTTATTTTGTTTTGTTCTCACCAGTGTTGCGCTCTTAGTCGATTGCTATAGTATAGTGACTAATCGGGCACATCTCGTACTATCGTGTTATCGGATATCGATCATCATTTGAATTCTTCTTGGCCGTTGCTTCTTGGCTATATTGTAATTTCGTATTTGGTTACATTCTTCAATTTGGTAGTTGAACGTAAAGTTAGAATGTCCCTTTGATCGCTTTATTCGCGTTTCGGACGCTCTTATTAAATTCCACGCCCATTTTAATGTCATGAAAGATGAGGAGTTAGACGTCTATAGCCTCGAGATTCGAAGTGAGGAATTGGGGAAGTTGTGGACAAAGGTTCAGGATTGCTTTGAGGAATCCGTGGCTAGTTTACAGGGTGCCGGAACAACGCAAACGAGTGATATTGAATAGGTGGACGGGAAATATGACGCGTCCCATCAGGCTTATATGAATTGTTTGTCCGCGATAAATCGAAAATTGGGCCAGTTTCGTCGGTCACGTAGATCATCGATCACTTCGTCTGCGTCTTCGGCCGATGCAGCATCGAGACGGAGTATCGGGTCTCATAAATCGAATCAAGGATCCGAAGCGATTTTGGCTAATAACGCGACTTCTTCGATACCGACTGATCGGGATGGGCAGTCGCTGCCTAATGGCAACGCCGGGTTTAGGGGTGAAGTGGCCGTTAGTGGCCCTCCACTTTGTGATATGGTTCACAATTTGGCGTTGCCACCGTGCGATACGGATGTATTTGAGGGCAATTTTCTAGACTGGCCTACATTCCTGGATTTGTTTCAAGCAGTTTATGTTAACAATTCAAGATTAACGGACGTCGAGCGTTTGTGTCATCTTGTGCGGAAGACCAGTGGCGAAGCTAGGGAAATTGTCTCGAAGTTTCCGCTGACACATCGAAGTTTTGCCCTCGCGTGGAAGGCCCTCGTCGATGCATACGACAATAAGCGGGTTCTAGTTCACAATCAGCTCAAGTCTCTCTTTGCAATTTCGGCAGTATCGGTAGAGACGAGTGCGGGTTTGAAATCGATCCAACGTGGAATCAATGGCTGTCTTTCGGCGTTGAATACGTACGAAGTTTCAACCGATAATTGTGACCAGATACTCGTTTTTCTTTGCCTTCAACGTTTGCCGCGGCTTACACAGGCTCTTTGGGAGCAGAGTGTTAGGGACAAATCAGCCCTTTCGTCGTGGGCGGATTTAGACGCTTTTTTGTCCGAAAGGGTTCGTACGTTGATGTGTTTGCATGATTTGCGGGAAGACACGTCTTCGAAGCGTTCTCAGGAAAAGAAGGTAAAAGCGCATTTAACCAATGCGTCTTCTTCTAAATCGTCGCGTGCTTCATCGGAATCTAAGTGCGTTATTTGTCCTAAACATAATCATAGACTTTCGGCTTGCGTTAAATTTTGTAAACTCTCAGTATCGGAACGTTACATAGTGGTAAAACGTAACCGGTTGTGTTTGAATTGCTTAACGAAAGGTCATGAGATGAAGGATGGTCCAAGACAATATTCGTGTGCGAAATGTAACTCGAGACATCATTCGCTATTGCATCGTGATTCTACGCCGTCTAATAGCGCGACTTCGGCGACGGGTTCGACCAACACATTGTCGAGTTCAGCGGCTAGTTTTCAACCGAGAACTACGCCTTCGGTTGATCTGCCGCAACCGTCTACCTCGTCGGCGTGCCTACCTCGCCAGGAATTCATACGACGCAAAATAGGGCCGCGCTTTTGGTACTGCGATGATTAATATCATGCACGATGGGGTTTCATATCCGGCACGTGCTTTAATTGACCCCGCTTCAGAATCTTCGTTTCTGACGGAACGATTTCGAAATCGGGTAAAACTACCGGTTCACGCAGCTAATGTTACAATTTCGGGGGTAAATAGCGCAATTTCGGCCAAATCGAGTAAAATGTGTAATTTGAAAATCGGATCTCCACTCAACGCGTCGGTTTTGTTGGAAACTATGGCTATAGTGCTCCAATCTATATCCGGGAATTTACCTTCCTTTGCGGTGTCGCAGGAAGTGTTGTCTCAGATTCCGGATATTCGCTTAGCTGATCCGAATCTTTTCGTGTCGAGACCGGTCGATATTCTACTAGGCGCTGACTTGTACCCAAAAATATTATTAGAAGGTTGCCGGCAGATTGCGGCTCAATCATTGATAGCACAGAACAGTGTTTTCGGCTGGCTAGTAACGGGTCCGATTTCTACATCGCAAATTCAAACGTTTACTACGACTATAGCGGTTGATGAAGATAAAAGTTTAGATAGGACGCTGTTGCGATTTTGGGAGTTGGAAGAAACACCACGTAAAGGGGTTTTGTCCTCCTCCGATAAGTTCTGTGAGGAAAATTATGTTCGGACAACGCGCAGAGATTCGGAAGGTAGATATATAGTTACACTTACGCTAAAGGAAGAGTTCGGTCCTCGTGGATATTTGGGTGAGCCCCGAACAACTGTTTTGAAGCAATTTTATCGTAATGAATCGTCATTATTGAAAAGGCCAGACGTGAAATCAGTTTATGATACTGTTGTTAAAGAGTATTTGTATTTAGATCACATGAGGCCAGTATCCGCCATTTCTTCAAGTGATACACTCTCGTGTTATCTTCCACATCATCCGGTCATTAACCTCGAGAAGAAGACTTCCAAACTTCGCGTCGTGTTTAATGCGTCTAATAAAACGTCCAACGGGAATAGTCTTAACGATATTCTTCACGTAGGTCCCACTTTGCAGCAGGACATAGTCCTTCTTATTGTGCGTTGGCGACTATTTAAATACGTGTTCAACTGCGATATTACACAAATGTATAGGCAGATACGAGTGGACTCTTCTCATGCTCCGTTGCAGAGAATTGTTTTTAGGGATTCTCCGACAAGGACAGTCCAGGACTATGAACTACAAACGGTGACCTTCGGTGTAAACTGTGCACCATATCTCGCGATACGGACACTGTTACAGCTAGCTGAAGATCCTGAGGAGGAGATTCCGCTTCGGATTCGTTACACACCGTGCAGTTCGGCCGAGCTTCACGTATTTTCAGGTGCCTCGGTTAAGGCATACGCGGGGGTAGTATATATTCGAGTTTTGGCCCCAAATGGCGAGATTGTCGTTAATTTGCTATCGTGCAAGACGAAAGTTGCTCCGTTGAAATCGGTTTCTTTGCCTCGTTTGGAGCTTTGCGGCGCTGTTTTAGCGTCCGAACTCGCAAAAACGGTCGTTCGGGAGGTCGATATTGATTTTCGTCGAATTTATTGTTGGACGGATTCGACTATAGTTCTGGCCTGGTTAAAAAAGACTCCTTCGACTTGGACAACATTTGTCGCATTCAGGAGAACGTCGGTGGTACGAATTGGTATCATGTGAGGTCGGAGGATAATCCTGCTGATCTTGGCAGCCGCGATGTGTCCCCTTCGGATTTGGCCGCCTCTCGACTTTGGTGGCATGGGCCTCAATGGCTATCGTCTAGTCAATCGGAATGGCCGGTTCGTGACACTTCCTCTTTTGACACCGACGTAGAAATTCGGTCTGTGAAGGCACATGCTTCTTTCGTTAATTCATACGAGGATGTTCTCGATAGATTTTCTTCTCTGGATGGAGCGCTGCGTGTTATCTCATATGTTATGAGATTCTTTTATCGGACGCATCCCGCTCATAGGCGTGATTGTAGCTATGCGGATCACAGTTTATCATCGTCTGAGATTAGGGCAACTAAAAGTCGCTTGATAGTGCTTGCTCAAAAAATGAATTATGGTAATGAATATAAGGACTTGATGGATAGGTCTTCGTTAGGTGCTGGCAGTTCACTTGTTTCTTTGAACCCGTTCCTTGATGAAATGGGTGTAATGCGGATGCATGGTCGTTTGAGCCGCTCGCCTATTCTTTCGTATTCGGAGCGGCGCCCTATAATTTTGCCCTACAGCTGTCGATTCACGAAGCTTTTGGTGGAATTTGTTCATTTGATTTCCATTCATGGAGGAAATCAGTTGATGTTGCGTATTCTTCGTATAGAATACTGGATACCTCGGGTGAGAAATCTTATTCGTTCGGTTATACATAGGTGTAAACCATGTCTTTTGGAGAGGAAACGGGTTTGTAGTCAGGTGATGGCTCCTCTTCCTCCGGAAAGAATTGTTCTCGACAGACCTTTTACTACGACTGGAGTAGACTATGCAGGCCCCTTTGAGGTGAAGTCGTTCACTGGACGTTATTGTCGCATAACTAAAGGTTATGTGTGCGTTTTCGTGTGTTTTGCTACTAGGGCGATTCATTTGGAAGCGGTTTCCGACTTGTCGACTGCCGGCTTTCTTGCGGCATTTCATAGGTTTGTTGCTCGTCGGGGTTGTCCTGCGACCATTTTCTCGGACAATGGGACAAATTTTGTCGGTGCGTCGCGTGAGCTTGAACGAAATTTCCGGGATTTAATTAGGGGAAGCAGTGATGTCGTGTCCTCTAAGTTTGCACACCAGGGCCTATCGTGGCGATTTATCCCAGCTGGTGCGCCTCATAAGGGAGGCCTTTGGGAAGCTGGGGTGAAGAGTTTTAAGTTGCATTTCAGAAGGCAAATAGGGAATGTTCGTTTCACGTTTGAAGAGTTTTCGACGGTGTTGGCTCGTATTGAGGCTTGTTTGAATTCAAGACCTCTTTGTCCCCAATCGGATAACCCGCAGGAGCTTGACGCTTTGACACCGGGTCATTTTCTTATAGGTGCCCCTCTACTCGCCCCTGCTGAATCAGTTATAACCGAACAGCCTCTTTCGTTGGTGAATCGGTTTCGTAAGGTACAGGCTCTTGCACAACAGTTTTGTGTTCGTTGGAAAGAGGAATATTTGAAGAATCTCCATATGAGATATAAAGGGAAATTTCCTCAGCGCGATGTTATGGTAAATGATCTAGTCGTTATTCGTCGGGCGTAGATGGTCATATTCGGGTCGCGGATGTACGTACGGAGAATGGCGTTGTAAGACGACCTATAGCTAAGTTGGTCTCATTGACCGACACTTCGGCGAACTCTTTGTAATTCGTATATTTTCTCGCAGTATCATGGAAAATACCTCGTGCTTCGCCGACGGCTTGGAAAATTTCGAGGATATTATGGAAAAATCGGATGATGATACTGCGTGCCCTCTTGATATGTCGGCGGTCGAACAGGCGTTGTTGGAGGAGCCGATGGCGATAACGTCTCCTACAATTCCGCCGGAGGTTCAGCAATCGTCCCAGAAAATTGAGAGTCCACCTCCGGTAGTTGTGGAAGAGCCCGTGGTGGCGCCGACTGTAGTAGAGGCTCCTGGCGTTGTACAAACTCCTGCTCAATTGGTTTGCAGGGTTTGTGGAGGTCGTCACGCATTGCGGCATTGTCGGAAGTTCCTCTCTCTTTCGATTGAGAGGCGGATACGTATGGTCGTACGACATCGTTATTGCTATAGATGTTTAGCACAGACCCACAAATCGAAGGACTGTCCTAGCCGGTGTAGGTGCCCCATTTGCTCCGGGGACCACAATGTTTTATTGCACGCTGCGGCTGCGGCGCATCGAATCGAGCATGGGAACTCATTATTCAACCGTCGAACTGAACGGACGTGTTTTCTAATAGCGGAGGATTTCATCGTAATAAGTACTTATTACGAATTTCACGTGTGGTGGAAATAATAAACCACCATGCAGCGAAATTCAAAGTCATCCACTGGGTTGCTAACTTCAGGGCCCAGTGGACGGGTAACGACTGAAGTTATAAATTCGGGCAGCGACCAAGAGTCAGGCCCAATTAGTCGACCTGTAGACGGGTCGACTGGCGGTGATACTTTGGCAAGTCGAACCTTTTCTAAGGTGACGACATCAAAAGGAGGCAATCCCTCTCGAAAGAGATTCAAGGAACGAAGAAATGCTTTGTTTATCCTAAAGAAATTAGGATCAGTCGACCCAAGCACGTTGTCGGCTAAGCAAAGCGATTCCTTAAAATGGGCTCAAGGAATTCTTGAAGCTGGAAAAAGGGAACGATCACCGGATGAGCTACCATCCTCTAAACGGGATCAAAGATCGTTTGCCTCAGTTGCAAAAGACAGCCTTGTGATGGCTATTATTAATAAAGGAGCATTGGACGGTATGATTCCAAGGCAAAAATGGGGGGAAATTGAGAACGCGATGTCTGGTGTCTACTCAGAGGTGCGAAAAAAGTTTCCCGGACCAAGTCCTCGACGGCAAGATGCTGGATGGTATCAAGGACGATATAAGTTAATAGCTTTTGCAGACCAGAGGTCTATGGATTGCTTTAAAGCTGCATTGATGCTAATTGGTGAAGTTTGGGAAGGAGCCGCTTTGGAGTTAGTCGATAAAAAAGACATACCGGCTAAACCTAGAGCACATGCATGGATACCGGCAACCCCTCCTGATCCTGAGTCAATACTAGAGAGACTAAAAGAATGTAACCCAGATCTTCCAACCGCCGATTGGAAGGTTGGTCGTTTGGATGAGGTGGATGGACCAAGACGACATGCGGTGTTTATATTAAGCCAAAGGATACCGAAACGGACAAGCCTCCGGTAGAGTCAGCAGTGAAAAAGTCTCCTAGCGAAGCCGAAGGAGACATAAAACCTGCAGACTATGGCGAAAATCATATGCGGGAAGTTTCTACAGGCTCAAGCCTCACCAAAGCTGAACCGCGGATTGTTTCGAGAGTCACCGAGATCTGTGAAGAGGAAGCCCTTGATGACTCAATTGAAGCGGCTGATGTGACGGTGGTTGAAAATTTGGATGGTTCTACGGTTCCTCCAGATAAATCTTCACCATTGTAAGGCCGCTTGTGCTGCCTTAAAAGTTCTCCTGATGAAAGGAGACATAGATATAGTTCTTATTCAAGAACCATACATATATAAGAACAAGATCTGTGAATTAAGCACTCCGGGTTACAAACTTTTGCATAATACCGGTAACGATATAAATCGAGCATGTATAATTGCTAAAAACGAACTAAACTTGTTTCTGCTTCCTTCATTGAGCAATGCAGACACTGTCGTAGCCAGTCTAGAGATATCCACATGCAAATATTGGGTATCTTCGGTCTACATGGGACATGATAGGGATATGCCAACCTGTGCCGTTAAGACCTTAGTTGAGGAGTCACTAAAAACAAAGACAAAACTCATTATGGGATGCGATGCAAATGCACATCATAGTATTTGGGGAAGTAGTGATACTAATGCAAGGGGAGAGTCGCTAATAGAGTTTATTTTGCGTACTAACCTGGTAGTTTGCAATAAGGGAGATGCACCAACCTTCGTCACCAGGAACAGACAAGAGGTTTTGGACGTAACGTTGACCTCTCCGGAACTGAATGATAAGATATCTGAGTGGCAAGTTTTGAGGGAACATAGCTTCTCAGATCATCGCTACATCAGTTTCAGATTGGCTGTTCGTACTTCAAAGACCATATTTCCGCCAAATGTTAGGAAAGCTGATTGGAATAGGTATAGGGAATCGTTCAATTTGATGATACCGGAAGTGCCGGAGACAAATATGAGCACTGTGCAAGATATCGAACACGCAGTGGAGCGGATTACTAAGGCCTTCAACATTTCACTGAAAGCTGCATGCCCTAGAGGAAAGCCAAGGGGAAAAAATCGGCCGCCATGGTGGACTACGGAGTTAAGTAATATGAGGAAATCCTGCAGGAAGCTCTTTAACAAAGCAAAGTCCACAAGAGCTCCGGAGGATTGGGACACTTACAAGATGAATCTGAGAGAATATAAACGAGAACTGAGAAGGTCTCAACAAAACTCTTGGGATGATTACTGTAGCAGTATTGAGAATACGTCAGAGGCTTCCAGACTACGGAAGGTACTAGCATCCACTAACACCGCTCCAGGTTTCATTAAAACATCGGAGGGAAATTGGACAACATCCAGTGAGGAGACGTTGGAGGTACTTTTGGACACACACTTCCCTGGAAATCAGACGGTTGAACCATGTTCCGACGTTGTAACAGAGGCTCAGCGATCATTTCCTATCGAGGAAATTGTGTCGGAATCTAGAATAAAATGGGCTTTAAATAGCTTTGGACCATTCAAATCCCCCGGACCTGATGGAATTACTCCGGCGGAGTTACAGGCAGTGGCTGAAAGAATTATCCCCTGGTTGACGGTGATATATAAACAATGTGTAAACTTAGCATATATTCCAGAAAAGTGGAGGGAAACAAAAGTCGTCTTCATACCTAAAGCAGGAAAAGCCTCTCACTCGAGTGCGAAGGATTTCCGACCAATCAGCTTATCCTCATTCCTACTTAAGACCCTGGAGAGGATGATAGACATGTATCTTAGAACTAGCGTGGATTCAGGTTTGCTCTCGAAACGACAGCATGCATACTCGAAGGGCAGGTCTACTGAGACCGCATTGCATGAACTGGTCAGCTTTATTGAAAGCTCACTATCTGTCAAAGAATACACAATCGTGGCGTTTCTAGACATCGAAGGGGCGTTCAATAATGTCCATCCGAGCTCGATATTAAATGGACTGAAAACTCTGAATGTTGATCCAGGTATACTTAGGCTGTTAGACGAACTTCTAATGAAGAGACGTATTTCAGCCACACTAGGGCAAGCAAACATACAAAGGTATGTGAACAGAGGCACTCCCCAAGGAGGAGTTCTATCACCTCTTCTTTGGAATGTTGCTATAAACAATCTTTTGGTTTCTCTAGAAAAAGAAAGGATAAAAGTAGCATACGCAGATGATGTGGCGCTAGCAGTCAGGGGAAAATTCCCATCCACAATCAGAGATATTATACAGAGAGCTCTCCGGATGACTGAGAAATGGGCGAAAGATAATGGTCTTGGTGTAAATCCAGCAAAGACAGAAATAGTCATGTACTGCAAAGATCGCAAAACTCCCACGGTTAGCCCCATTTCCTTAGGGGGTACTGAAATTCCCTTTGGTGAGTGTGCAAAATACCTTGGCGTTATTTTGGACAGGAAGCTGAACTTTAGGCATAATATTGAAGAGAGGGCGAGAAAAGCCACGGTAGCTTTGTACTCGTGCAAAAAGGCAATAGGGAAAAAGTGGGGACTAAGACCAAAAATTGTGCATTGGCTATACACGGCAGTGGTTAGACCTATAATGCTATATGGTGTTGTAGTCTGGTGGCCGGCACTTCAGAAACCGACTTGTTTAGATAAAGTTCAGCGTATGGCGAGCTTATGTATCTCAGGCGCATTTAGTAAGACAGGAACAGACTCCCTTAATGTCATGCTACATCTATTGCCTTTAGACATTTTGGCCAAACAGTCAGCTGCAACAACGGCTGTGCGGTTGCGCGAGCTATCGCTATGGTCGGAAAAAATGTACGGTCATAGTTCGGTCCTCAAAGTAATGCCAGATGTGCCTAACGTAGTGGATTACACCCTGGCAAAACCACTTTTCGACAAAAAGTTTGAAACTCTAATTCCCAACAGTGAGGCGTGGTGTACACAGACCCCGGGGAATAAAAGATATATAGATTTCTATACTGATGGCTCCAAATTGAATGGACAAGTGGGGTTCGGAGTATATTCTAAAGATCTGGAAATTCGAATAGCGAAAAGATTACCTAATCACTGTAGTGTTTTTCAGGCTGAAATATTGGCAATAAGAGAGGTGGTGAATTGGCTGAGAAGTAATGTTCCAACAAATATTGGCATTAATATATACTCAGACAGTCAACCTGCAATAAAATCCTTGGACTCTGTGTTCCTTAACTCAAAAACGGCCATACACTGCCGCATATCTCTCAACGAGATGGCTGAGCAATACAATATTCACCTAATATGGGTGCCTGGTCATAGGAACATACCGGGGAACTGTGAAGCAGATGTGTTAGCAAGGCTAGGAACTACCTTACATATTCCAGGGGAACTAGAATCTGTTGGTATGCCTCTGGCCACCTGCAAGCTCTTACTGCGTGAGAAGGCTGTTATGATGGCCAATATTCGATGGGAAAATTGCAAGGGTTGTAACGACACCAAGCAAATATGGCCCCATTTCAACTTAAACCGCACACTAGATATGCTAGTGTTCTCAAGGCGTCAGATAGCACTCCTAATATCTGCTATAACGGGTCGCTGCCTGATAGGCGAATTTGCAAAAACTATAGGTGCCAATTATAATGACTATTGTATAAGCTGTCATGACGTGGAGGAAAAGGAATCAATTAAACACCTCTTGTGTGAGTGTCCTGCTTTTTGTGTAAGGCGTAAGCGAATTTTAGGAGCATATAGCTTTAGATTACTGGCTGACATGGAAAACGTTAACTTAAGCAGTTTGTTAATGTTTTTGGAGCAATCTGGTTGGTTCCACAAAAGTAAATAATAGAGAAGGTTCAGTGGTTAAGACTAGAAGTGCCCATATGTAATAGGTACTTTTAGTTAAATGTGGTATCACAATGGACTGAATAGTCTAAGTGAGCCTGAAATTTAATCGGGCTGCCACTTTAACCTAACCTAACCTATGGGAGCTCGAGGTCTGCTCAGCGGATTCGTAGTGAGAGCCATACGAATCGTCCGTCCGATCTTGCTGTGGCACGGCCATATTCCGATTTTGGCGGCGTCGGAGTTCTGCCCCTGCAGAATGTCGTTACTCTGGCGCCCAGCCTCGTAGTCCGCGTGTCTCCCCATGGTGTGTCCGTTCCGGTCCGTGCAGTAATCGACAACTGCGCGCGACAAAGCCAAATCTGTCGCTCTATGGTCGAGAACTTGGGCTCCCGGTTACAAATATTGAGGGGGTCCAATTTTGACGGTTGACAGTATCGTCCGCTTATGATCCAGAACAGCGATTGACGTTTACTGCTCGTGTGCACGATCTAGGTCGTGTGTTGACTCCCACCGAAGCCGTGCCAGAACGGATCAAGGAATCCTGTTTGGGATTACCTTTGGCAGATCCGCAATTTTACCGAGTGGGACGGGTTGCGATCGTTTTTGGTCCTGAGGTGTATGGGCGAATCATAACACATAGGGTGTATACGTCGCCCGGTCTCCCGGTGGCTCATTATACAATTTTTGGTTGGGTTCTGTCCGGGTTGTGAAACTGCTAGGGTAAATGCGCGAGAGCCCCCTTTTTGGGTTCTAACGGCCCCCTTTTGGCCATCGTTTTATTGTTTCTCTATTCGCGAGAGCCCCCTTTTTTGGGGGTTCTACCGGGTCCCCTTTTGACCCATCGCTACTTTGTCGCGAGAGCCCCCCTTTTGGGTTCTACCAGGTCCCCTTCTGACCTTACGTACTTATTTTTATTAGTTTTTTTTTTGTAATCTAGTCTTAAGTTGAATTTGAAAAGATAAATGAATGAATAAATTGGATTTATGGTAAATGAACTGAAAGAAACTCTCTTTGCACTGCACTTAGCCTCATTTTTTATTTTAAGTTTAGTTTTAGTTACAACATACCTTGATGTTGCAAGGCGGCCGGCAATGTTTAAGTTAGAATAAAGATTAATTGGGATTAATAGAGTTCGTTAGAATTTGTATACTACTATTTTGGTACATCCCTGCCAGAGTAGAAATGTCATAATTTGAATACTAATTTATCTTGTCAAAAGCCCCGCCTTCCGCCATCTTGGTTGAGAGCATCTCTCACTTTTACTTGTTATCGATAAGCCAATTGGTGCGGTTGCAAATTTATCCATATCGTTGGAAATTATGGGTAATATTGTTTACCATTTTGTATTTATTTAAAATCATCAATAAAGCCTCCTGCTTTTATTATATATTGAAAATACTAAACTATCGTGTTTATTTTTCTTTATATTTTTCATATTTTTCGCAATCGGCGAACATTGACTTTTTTTAATTAAAGACTTAATTGAGTTTTGCAGTCTACATAAATTAAATTTTTAATTTTAAATTGAATGAAAAGAGCTAGAAAAATCAATTTATTTGTTTTTATCAAGTATTTTTCTAGGCTCAATTAAAATTGTGACTGATGCTATCATTTTCTGTGATTGAAGACATCTCAATTAGAAAATTTATTGGATCAATAAATTTCATGATTGTATCAGGAAACATTTTTTTTGCGCTTACGACGAACATTCAATGATTCTAATTGACATAGACATTCATTGCTGGCACGACACTACGGACTGGTAGAAACACAGGTATTGACTTAACAAGTCCTAGATTGGTACAGTGCTTACTGGGAAACATTAATTCCGAAATGGACCAGTCAAAGATTCATACCAGAGGCATATGCTGGGTACATTTTGGGTAGGGTTTAAATTCTACCAGACGGAAAAATTCTATTTGGATTGTTCGCCGGTTATAGAAGAGGAATTACACTTCGTACATATCATGTCGGTTAATAATGAACCTTACACAGAAGCGCTTGTGACAACCTCCAGGGTCTTACACTTGCTTGTTTAGGAACATTGTATTTTTCATCACACTTTTAGCTACACTGGAACACCTTAATATTCAACCCTTTTTCTATTGTAAGCTATGGACGAATCAAGGACCGCAAATTACCGGAATTACCATGTCATATATACTTGTAATAACACAACTACTGAATATAGAGAATATGTAGAGCAGTTACATATTTGTCACTGTAATATTATTCACCACCTTTAATATACCATATAAGCATCATATGGTAGTTGTGGTGGTACAAGTTTGAAGGGGACCCCAGGGGCTTATTTCATGTTAGCTGGGAACATAGGAACCACTTACGCATATCGACTCATTGCTTTTACGCGGCTTTGTAACTTCCGGTAGATGTGATGCCTTGGTCACGATAATTGAGCATGAACAAATGTGAATCGAGTCTACTCACTTATGGACATGTACGTTGAACGGTCATGTTGTGGGCAGGGCGACTGGACAGATATTTTGCGGTTACGAGTTGTATAGCAATAGATGCGCAGTTATGTATTTGACCTGCGGTCCATTCATAGGTCTTGTACCAGATAAATTGTCCTGTTTTTTTTACGTGTAGGCAGGGAACCATTATTGTGTCATAACCGGACTGCTACTGGGTAATTCGAATGTTTATTGACCGACCTAGGGGGGCGAATAAGGGGAATCGGTATACGATGTTGTATAATTTCAATTACTTACTGTCGAGATGTGACTTACTTCCATCAGGAGGTATGGCAAAGGCTATGAAGACGAATACATTCTAGTTGTTGTTGTCATTTGTTTTTATACATTGCCGATGGCCATAATTGTGGAGTGAATTGGGGCAGGCAAGTGGTGATATGTGTAGTGTTGTCATTACATGGAATAATGCCATACCTTCCTTGGTCTATCTACCTAGCTTGTCGGTTCACGTTACCTTGTGGACATTTTTGATGGTACTATGACCACGGTTAATTGTTCGTATGACTTGGTTAGTGAGTCATGGCTACTTTTTTTAGCATTCCGGATGGCCGCTGTTGGTGGATTTGACTTTGATTGGCTATTATGCAAATACGGACAGGATCCGTACACCACTCTCGTAGGTCCCACTTTGCAGCAGGACATAGTCCTTCTTATTGTGCGTTGGCGACTATTTAAATACGTGTTCAACTGCGATATTACACAAATGTATAGGCAGATTCGAGTGGACTCTTCTCATGCTCCGTTGCAGAGAATTGTTTTTAGGGACTCTCCGACAAGGACAGTCCAGGACTATGAACTACAAACGGTGACCTTCGGTGTAAACTGTGCACCATATCTCGCGATACGGACACTGTTACAGCTAGCTGAAGATACTGAGGAGGAGTTTCCGCTTCGGATTCGTTACACACCGTGCAGTTCGGCCGAGCTTCACGTATTTTCAAGTTCCTCGGTTAAGGCATACGCGGGGGTAGTATATATTCGAGTTTTGGCCCCAAATGGCGAGATTGTCGTTAATTTGCTATCGTGCAAGACGAAAGTTGCTCCGTTGAAATCGGCTTCTTTGCCTCGTTTGGAGCTTTGCGGCGCTGTTTTAGCGTCCGAACTCGCAAAAACGGTCGTTCGGGAGGTCGATATTGATTTTCGTCGAATTTATTGTTGGACGGATTCGACTATAGTTCTGGCCTGGTTAAAAAAGACTCCTTCGACTTGGACAACATTTGTCGCATTCAGGAGAACGTCGGTGGTACGAATTGGTATCATGTGAGGTCGGAGGATAATCCTGCTGATCTTGGCAGCCGCGGTGTGTCCCCTTCGGATTTGGCCGCCTCTCGACTTTGGTGGCATGGGCCTCAATGGCTATCGTCTAGTCAATCGGAATGGCCGGTTCGTGACACTTCCTCTTTTGACACCGACGTAGAAATTCGGTCTGTGAAGGCACATGCTTCTTTCGTTAATTCATACGAGGATGTTCTCGATAGATTTTCTTCTCTGGATAGAGCGCTGCGTGTTATCTCATATGTTATGAGATTCTTTTATCGGACGCATCCCGCTCATAGGCGTGATTGTAGCTATGCGGATCACAGTTTATCATCGTCTGAGATTAGGGGTCAGAAATCTTATTCGTTCGGTTATACATAGGTGTAAACCATGTCTTTTGGAGAGGAAACGGGTTTGTAGTCAGGTGATGGCTCCTCTTCCTCCGGAAAGAACTGTTCTCGACAGACCTTTTACTACGACTGGCGTAGACTATGCAGGCCCCTTTGAGGTGAAGTCGTTCACTGGACGTTATTGTCGCATAACTAAAAGTTATGTGTGCGTTTTCGTGTGTTTTGCTACTAGGGCGATTCATTTGGAAGCGGTTTCCGACTTGTCGACTGCCGGCTTTCTTGCGGCATTTCATAGGTTTGTTGCTCGTCGGGGTTGTCCTGCGACCATTTTCTCGGACAATGGAACAAATTTTGTCGGTGCGTCGCGTGAGCTTGAACGAAATTTCCGGGATTTAATTAGGGGAAGCAGTGATGTCGTGTCCTCTAAGTTTGCACACCAGGGCCTATCGTGGCGATTTATCCCAGCTGGTGCGCCTCATATGGGAGGCCTTTGGGAAGCTGGGGTGAAGAGTTTTAAGTTGCATTTCAGAAGGCAAATAGGGAATGTTCGTTTCACGTTTGAAGAGTTTTCGACGGTGTTGGCTCGTATTGAGGCTTGTTTGAATTCAAGACCTCTTTGTCCCCAATCGGATAACCCGCAGGAGCTTGACGCTTTGACACCGGGTCATTTTCTTATAGGTGCCCCACTACTCGCCCCTGCTGAACCAGTTATAACCGAACAGCCTCTTTCGCTGGTGAATCGGTTTCGTAAGGTACAGGCTCTTGCACAACAGTTTTGTGTTCGTTGGAAAGAGGAATATTTGAAGAATCTCCATATGAGATATAAAGGGAAATTTCCTCAGCGCGATGTTATGGTAAATGATCTAGTCGTTATTCGTCGGGCGTAGATGGTCATATTCGGGTCGCGGATGTACGTACGGAGAATGGCGTTGTAAGACGACCTATAGCTAAGTTGGTCTCATTGACCGACACTTCGGCGAACTCTTTGTAATTCGTATATTTTCTCGCAGTATCATGGAAAATACCTCGTGCTTCGCCGACGGCTTGGAAAATTTCGAGGATATTATGGAAAAATCGGATGATGATACTGCGTGCCCTCTTGATATGTCGGCGGTCAAACATTGCTATAGATGTTTAGCACAGACCCACCAATCGAAGGACTGTCCTAGCCGGCGTAGGTGTCCCATTTGCTCCGGGGACCACAATGTTTTATTGCACGCTGCGGCTGCGGCGCATCGAATCGAGCATGGGAGCTCGAGGTCTGCTCAGCGGATTCGTAGTGAGAGCCATACGAATCGTCCGTCCGATCTTGCTGTGGCACGGCCATATTCCGATTTTGGCGGCGTCGGAGTTCTGCCCCTGCAGAATGTCGTTACTCTGGCGCCCAGCCTCGTAGTCCGCGTGTCTCCCCATGGTGTGTCCGTTCCGGTCCGTGCAGTAATCGACAACTGCGCGCGACAAAGCCAAATCTGTAGCTCTATGGTCGAGAACTTAGGGCTCCCGGTTACAAATATTGAGGGGGTCCAATTTTGCCGGTTGACAGTATCGTCCGCTTATGATCCAGAACAGCAATTGACGTTTACTGCTCGTGTGCACGATCTAGGTCGTGTGTTGACTCCCGCCGAAGCCGTGCCAGAACGGATCAAGGAATCCTTTTTGGGATTACCTTTGGCAGATCCGCAATTTTACCGAGTGGGACGGGTTGCGATCGTTTTTGGTCCTGAGGTATATGGGCGAATCATAACACATAGGGTGTATACGTCGCCCGGTCTCCCGGTGGCTCATTATACAATTTTTGGTTGGGTTCTGTCCGGGTTGTAAAACTGCTAGGGTAAATGCGCGAGAGCCCCCTTTTTGGGTTCTAACGGCCCCCTTTTGGCCATCGTTTTATTGTTTCTCTATTCGCGAGAGCCCCCTTTTTTTGGGGTTCTACCGGGTCCCCTTTTGACCCATCGCTACTTTGTCGCGAGAGCCCCCCTTTTGGGTTCTACCAGGTCCCCTTCTGACCTTACGTACTTATTTTTATTAGTTTTTTTTTGTAATCTAGTCTTAAGTTGAATTTGAAAAGATAAATGAATGAATAAATTGGATTTATGGTAAATGAACTGAAAGAAACTCTCTTTGCACTGCACTTAGCCTCATTTTTTATTTTAAGTTTAGTTTTAGTTACAACATACCTTGATGTTGCAAGGCGGCCGGCAATGTTTAAGTTAGAATAAAGATTAATTGGGATTAATAGAGTTCGTTAGAATTTGTATACTACTATTTTGGTACATCCCTGCCAGAGTAGAAATGTCATAATTTGAATACTAATTTATCTTGTCAAAAGCCCCGCCTTCCGCCATCTTGGTTGAGAGCATCTCTCACTTTTACTTGTTATCGATAAGCCAATTGGTGCGGTTGCAAATTTATCCATATCGTTGGAAATTATAGGTAATATTGTTTACCATTTTGTATTTATTTAAAATCATCAATAAAGCCTCCTGCTTTTATTATATATTGAAAATACTAAACTATCGTGTTTATTTTTCTTTATATTTTTCATATTTTTCGCAATCGGCGAACATTGACTTTTTTTTAATTAAGGACTTAATTGAGTTTTGCAGTCTACATAAATTAAATTTTTAATTTTAAATTGAATGAAAAGAGCTAGAAAAATCAATTTATTTGTTTTTATCAAGAATTTTTCTAGGCTCAATTAAAATTGTGACTGATGCTATCATTTTCTGTGATTGAAGACATCTCAATTAGAAAATTGATTGGATCAATAAATTTCATGATTGTATCAGGAAACATTTTTTTTGCGCTTACGACGAACATTCAATGATTCTAATTGACATAGACATTCATTGCTGGCACGACACTACGGACTGGTAGAAACACAGGTATTGACTTAACAAGTCCTAGATTGGTACAGTGCTTACTGGGACACATTAATTCCGAAATGGACCAGTCAAAGATTCATACCAGAGGCATATGCTGGGTACATTTTGGGTAGGGTTTAAATTCTACCAGACGGAAAAATTCTATTTGGATTGTTCCCCGGTTATAGAAGAGGAATTACACTTCGTACATATCATGTCGGTTAATAATGAACCTTACACAGAAGCGCTTGTGACAACCTCCAGGGTCTTACACTTGCTTGTTTAGGAACATTGTATTTTTCATCACACTTTTAGCTACACTGGAACACCTTAATATTCAACCCTTTTTCTATTGTAAGCTATGGACGAATCAAGGACCGCAAATTACCGGAATTACCATGTCATATATACTTGTAATAACACAACTACTGAATATAGAGAATATGTAGAGCAGTTACATATTTGTCACTGTAATATTATTCACCACCTTTAATATACCATATAAGCATCATATGGTAGTTGTGGTGGTACAAGTTTGAAGGGGACCCCAGGGGCTTATTTCATGTTAGCTGGGAACATAGGAACCACTTACGCATATCGACTCATTGCTTTTACGCGGCTTTGTAACTTCCGGTAGATGTGATGCCTTGGTCACGATAATTGAGCATGAACAAATGTGAATCGAGTCTACTCACTTATGGACATGTACGTTGAACGGTCATGTTGTGGGCAGGGCGACTGGACAGATATTTTGCGGTTACGAGTTGTATAGCAATAGATGCGCAGTTATGTATTTGACCTGCGGTCCATTCATAGGTCTTGTACCAGATAAATTGTCCTGTTTTTTTTACGTGTAGGCAGGGAACCATTATTGTGTCATAACCGGACTGCTACTGGGTAATTCGAATGTTTATTGACCGACCTAGGGGGGCGAATAAGGGGAATCGGTATACGATGTTGTATAATTTCAATTACTTACTGTCGAGATGTGACTTACTTCCATCAGGAGGTATGGCAAAGGCTATGAAGACGAATACATTCTAGTTGTTGTTGTCATTTGTTTTTATACATTGCCGATGGCCATAATTGTGGAGTGAATTGGGGCAGGCAAGTGGTGATATGTGTAGTGTTGTCATTACATGGAATAATGCCATACCTTCCTTGGTCTATCTACCTAGCTTGTCGGTTCACGTTACCTTGTGGACATTTTTGATGGTACTATGACCACGGTTAATTGTTCGTATGACTTGGTTAGTGAGTTATGGCTACTTTTTTTAGCATTCCGGATTGTGATGTTGCGTATAACTTTTTGATGGCCGCTGTTGGTGGATTTGACTTTGATTGGCTATTATGCAAATACGGACAGGATCCGTACACCACTCTCGGTTGAGTGTCATGGAATTGAGTCCCGGAATCAGCATGACCTCATGGCTAGCCGATATCATTGGGATGAATGTTTTTTTATTACCATCACATTTGTTGTCATGGGACTTACAATTTCACCTATACACGAACCTCATGGTGATAGTTTGCGAATGTACGGCTGTGAGATATGAGAATTCGTCCATGTTATTGTACGAGTATACGTTTGAGATACGTACCAGGGGTGTTCACGAATGATTTTCCGAGAGGACGACGTTATGTTTCACCCATAGTGCGACGTTATGACGTTATGTTTCACCCATAGTGCGATTGGTGCCGTTAGAGGTCCCCACTGTGTTCAGGCGTGTTGATGGACGTCACCAGTCGTCTTGCTTGTCTAATGGTCACGCGCTACTAGGAATTGGTATCCGCTTGGGCAACGATTTTGGGGCCAGGAAGGGGTATGGTCTAGGACAAATTTGTTGGTTTGTCTGGGGGCATTATACCGTTCATGACTGTGGCGCTGAATGCAGCAGTCGGATGTGTATGCGGCATGGCTACAGGGTCGGTCATTATTGACGACATACTGGTATTGGGGCATGTCAGTAATGTTTCCAATTTATGATATTCGATGTTATTTCATAGCTTGCTCGGAGGTATTCTTTGCCTTGCAATTGGGCAAATAGATGTGGATATCGTCCACATTCCGTTTTACGATTCCTGGGAACTTTCATAAATTATTGACGACCGAAAATGATTTGTGTGTTCGTGGAATGTGCTTGCAATAAATTACAACAGGGTGTATATGAGTGATGTTGAATTCATTTTCGATTATCGATAAATAGCGTTTTGAT
The DNA here is from genome assembly GCF_050003625.1 of Haematobia irritans. Lineage (NCBI taxonomy): Eukaryota > Metazoa > Arthropoda > Insecta > Diptera > Muscidae > Haematobia > Haematobia irritans. Next base: position 50,337,198 of record NC_134399.1, read on the forward strand.
CTATTTAGATTACCATGGTATGGATAACCAGGTAGATATATGGATAGGGTTGCCAACCCTTGGATCACGTAAAAGTGCTAAATTGATAAGATCGCTTACTTTTTGACAATTTTTGTGCATTATTGACGACGATCTGTATAGATAGCCGTAAGTGGTGAAACCAGCAGTTTACAGATCTAGTGTCCGACTTCGTGGTTCCCAAATTTTTATTTCTACACGGTCTCCGAATAAGAAATTTGGCTTTGTGACGGCCACTGTGTCCATATTTGTATGAAACGAATTTTAATTTCTTCTTCTTCGTGACTCCGAATGTCTGGATGTGGCAACACTGGAACAAATGACATAATTGGAATATTCATTCCTCAAACGTCACAGACTTCACACCCCGTGATGATGACAGACGCTGAACGTCATTCTTGAGGTGTTATGATGGATATCGGTGAGAAGTTCAGACGGACGTCGGTTTACATGCAGGGCGGATCTGGACATGTATTGAGGAGTTGAGTTGTTAGGAGAATATATTGTTAGGACATTGTGTATACCTGGATGATTCAATCATGTATTTTTGCATTTTTCTCTCCTCGATGACTAGCGCCATCTAGTGACAATTTCCGACATTTTATGAATGCCCATTGGAAAGGATCAAATGGACCCCAATTATTTGACAAGTTGGCAGAACTGGACATGACCTTGCTAAAGGACACGTACCGATCGATGACATTGTAATGACAATGCAAAAACGTTTGGGGTCATTGTCAATAGTGAGTTGCAAGTAATCGGGTCTTTTTCTACTACGAAACAGTGTTGCTTTTTTGGTGTATTTTTTTTACATATTTTCAGTAATTTAGTGCTACGGTATGTGTGTTCGTAATGGTAGGAAGTGAATGTGAATTAATATGTTGTTTAAATCTAGGGCAGAACTGCAAGAAAATCCATTTTTGGTTCCCTGTTTGTGTGGATCCGGGATTTTTATGATTTTTTTTCTTCTGAGAAACTCGGGTAAGGATCTTCTATTTAGTCTATTCTCCTGTGAGGACATATAAGTAATTCCTTTTTATTGTTCTTTGCTATTTTAATTATGTGCGAAAACTCAGGATATTGTGGGAACACGGTTCAGGTACTAGAATTGTCTGCCAGATTCATCTATATGTGATTGTGGAATTGAGACCCGAGTTGCCCACACATCAATAGAGCCGCCACACTATCCCGAGGTTGGCAAGACTGCACCTCCATATGGTAGACTGGGGTAATGAGAAGTGATCCCAGACAGCTGAGTGAGTACAAGTACCCAGTAGGATCAAGAATTAGGCAAAATCTTCTTGGTTGACGAAATCCATCTCTGGTTTCGGAGCACAGGCTAAAAATGAGCTCAGAGACGAAATTATAAAGTAAAAAATTCTAAAATTCTAAAATTGCGTGTTACGTAATCAACTAGATACATGTTAACCAAGAAAAACGTGTTTGATGTCGATTATCAAGTTTGAAACGAAATTCAAGAGCAAATATTTTATACTTGCCAAAGAAAATCGAAGTTGGCTCATCTTGCTTAAAATCTGTTTTATTGATGTTCCTTTCCCATTAAAATTGAAGAAAAAAAAGATAATTTTTATTGGATCAATGATCATTAATCATTTGCTGAAATTGAACTTAATTATTTGTTGAAAAGAAAAGTCAAAAATTCTGAAAAGTAATTCTATTCAAAAATCAAACAAAAATTTCAAGAAAAATAGAAAGCAAATTTTGAATTTTATTAAAAAAATATCAATGAATATCAAAAATATTCAAAAATTACAAAATTGAAAAGAAAAATAAGAAACTAAAAGTAATTGATAAATCGTAAAAGAAGAAGAAAAACTGAATTTGTAAATTATGGATTATTACTAAATCAATCTGTTGTTGTAAGAGGAAAAATAATCATAATTAAAATACAAAAATAGCTAAGCAAAACTAAATTAATTCAAACATGAAAATTGAGTTATAAAATATTAACGAAGGAAAACAATTGAAGTAAATTAAAAAAATAAATGTTGGTTAGGTTATTTCTCCTCGAATACTTACCATCTAATTGTGATTATATATTTTTACAAACTTTATATACTTACATTAGAATTACCTTATGTACTTACCTTATTAATTTACCACAACCTTATATACTCACCTATACATTACTTTTTATGATATTTTTTTTTACAATTTTACATTTTTCTGCTCGAATATATATGAAATGTGAATTGATTTAAATCTGAAACACAATGTGTTGATTTCTTTCTGAAAGGTTCGGGAATGTAGCTACTGTGAGAGAAGTTCTGTGAGCTACTGTAAGGGAGATGCTTTGTAACAGTAGGGCACAAAAGTTTCTCACAGGATGGTCGCATGGGATCATGAAGAGGGAGGGAGCCCAGCAAACCAATTACATCTGGTTTGCAAAGCCAATTCGTGTATATAACCAAATTCCAACAAAGTTGTGTTATTCTTTTCTAGAATGTCCGTCCGTCCGTTTTATTTTAAATTTCAAATTCAGATTTGTATAACCGTCCATTGTTCAACGTTTTATAAAAATAATGTTTCCACCTGGCACTTAAATTTTTAAATGAATGGATAGAGCGGAAGAACCCCCCATTTCCGGCGAGCTACAGCCGCAGCAAAACGCCAAGAGCGCCACCGCTTATTCACAAAACCTGTCCATTACAAAAAAATCTAATAATAAAATTTTCAATTGGCTCTGATTCACCAAAACCGGAGATGGACTTTTTTGTTTTTTTTTATGATTGCGCCTAACAACGACTTTGACTAATAAGATATATGTGTCTCTTTAGGGCGGTTCAGACAACTTGCGGCCGTATACAACAAAGCGACAAACGATTCATTGTCCGTGCTAAACTTGCGCTGTGTGGGTTGATAACCCGAATGAAATTTATGAATCGTCTGTGCCGCCACCTGTTAACATATATTTACATATAATACTAATAATAAAATTTTTAATTGGCTCCGATTCACCAAAACCGGAGATGGACTTTTTTTGTTTTATTTTTCTTTATAATTGCGCCTAACAACGACTTTGACAAATAAGATATGTATATATATATATATATATATATATATATATATATATATATATATATATATATATATATATATATATATATATATATATATATATACATATATATATATATACATATATATATATATACATATATATATATATATATATATATATATATATATATATATATATATATATTTATAAATTAATGGTTCTTCAAGCTCGAGGTCTTTTTAAAATATTTTATTTATTATTCCCAATATTTCGCGATTACGATATTGAATCGCTTCCTCAGGGGTCTACAATAGATTTATAGAAATTACATTTCATAAATATCACAGTATTAAACATTTAATAATTTAAAGAAGTGTAAATCTTAATTACTTTTAGTTAATAATCTCAAATGGTATTATAGGATAATATAATTATAAAAAAAAAAAAAAAAAAAAAAAAAAAAAAAAAAATCGGACAGACATATCTTAATCTCATTTTTCAAGTATCAGGCGAACAGAAAAATTAAAACAGCAACACAACCAATGACTTACATGTATAGTATCCACAACACAAAATACTTAAAGCTACTGTAGATTCACTACCCTCGTCAGCTGTCTGTATTGCACTGAGTTGTTTTTACTATTGCACGATGATCACTACCATGTATTTGTTGTTTCCTTTTCCGAAGCAAATGCCTGTAACAGTGAGCGATGTTTTCTGTATCAACTTTGAAGTTCATTCGTTTGCTTGCAGGTACATTGTTTATGTGAAGTGTTTCTAGTGTAAACCTTTTGCTGTAATTATTCTCTCTTTCTAATATTCTTACGTCGTCAAAGTTTGGGGTATGATTGTTTCTCGCACAGTGGCCTGCTAGTGCCGTTTTTGTGGTATTCGAGTTGGTGCGTAATTTAATATCCGATTTATGTCCTGAAATTCTTGTTTTTAATTTGTTTTTGGATGTTCCTACATAAACTTTTTCACATTTTTCTTTATTATTTCCACCGCACGGTATTTCATAAATCGTATTATGTTTTTCCATAGTGGGGATCTTGGTTTTCATGTTGGAAAATAATTTTTTGAGAGTATTGTTTGACTTGTGTGCTAAAGTGTATTGTCCTTTATCAAAGATTTCAGAGTTTGTAATTCGTTCTGATAATTTGTTGACATATACTAGTGACTTGTATATTGTTTCCTCGTTTTTATTTTCGTTTTGTTTTTTCCCCTCCGGTTTAAATTGTGATATTAAGTCATTAATTAAATATTTTGGAAAATTATTGTTGTGTAGAATATCTCTAATAATGGATTTGTTTTTAGAATGATATTCTTTGTCACTTATGTTTAACACCCTGTTTATAAGATTTTTTGCTGTGTTAATCACTATCCTTTTTGGGTGTTGTGAAAAATAATTCATTATTCTCCCCGATGCTGTTGGTTTTTGGTACCAATCTAAACCAAGTTTATAATTTTCCTTCCTGATAACCAGCGTGTCTAAGTATGGAATTCTGCCGTTTTTCTCTATTTCTACCGTGAATTTTATGCTATTATGGAAGCCATTTAATGTTGTCAAGATCTCATGTATTGCACCTTCCCGAACCACAGCAAATATATCGTCCACATATTTCGTCAAGATTTTTGGTTTTGTTGTCAAGTTTTCCATGCAGTTGTCCAGTAAATGTTCCATAACTATATCAGCTACAATAGGTGAAGCAGATGATCCCATCGGCAGTCCTCTCTTTTGTTTATATGTTTTGTCTTCATACGTAAAGTATCTATTCTCCACTATGCAGAATTTTAAAATTTTCATAAATATATTCTTTGTAAGTCTAGTATGGCCCTCCAATTCTTGCCATCTACTTTCGATGATTTTTAAAGCTAAGTCAACCGGTACACTTGGGAATAGGGACACAACGTCAAAAGATACTAATTTTTCATCCTCCTTGATAGTCAGGTTCTTGATCTTATTTTTAAATTGCAGGGAGTCTTTTATATTGTACTTCGAGTCCTGTGTTAAAATTTTTAAAAGGTTTCCAATGTACTTGCAGAGATTGCTCGAAGGTGAATCTATAGATGAGCAAATTGGCCGTAATGGATAACCATCTTTATGTGTTTTTGGCAAGCCATAAATCCTTGGTGCTGTAGCTACGTCCATTTTTAGTCGCTTTTTCTCTGCAGGCGAAATCATGTTGTTTCTGTCCAGTTCCTCCACTAATTCGTTATTTTTTCTTTGCAACGATATATATATATATATATATACAAGGGACTTCCTTTTTATAGCAGAGTACGAACGGCGTTCCACATTCCAGTGAAACCACTTAGGGAAGCCACTTTAACCTAACCTAACCTATCACAATGGACTGAATAGTCTAAGTGAGCCTGAATCTTAATCGGGCTGCCACTTTAACCTAGGGAAGCATTGAAAACCTCAGAAATGTATATATATATATATATATATATATATATATATATATATATATATATATATATATATATATATTATATATATATATATATATATATATATATATATATATATATATATATATATATATATATATATATATATATATATATATATATATATATATATATTATATATATATATATATATATATATATATATATATATATATATATATATATATATATATATACAAGGGACTTCCTTTTTATAGCAGAGTACGAACGGCGTTCCACATTCCAGTGAAACCACTTAGGGAAGCCACTTTAACCTAACCTAACCTATCACAATGGACTGAATAGTCTAAGTGAGCCTGAATCTTAATCGGGCTGCCACTTTAACCTAGGGAAGCATTGAAAACCTCAGAAATGTCACCAGCATTATTGACGTGGGATAATCCATCGCTGAAAAAAATTTTGGTGATCGGTCGTAGCAGAAATCGAACCCAAGACCTTGTTTATGTAAGGCGGACATGCTAACCATTGCACCACGGTGGCCCCCTTGCACACATGTTATTTTTGCATTTTACTTTCGTTGCACACATGGTTTGGGAAACTTATTATTGCTCCAAACATGTTA
>NC_134399.1:50343374-50533374 GCF_050003625.1 Haematobia irritans
TTAATTGTACAGTGTTATTTTCTATGATGTGAATGCGATGACCATAATATACTGATTTTTCCCCCGTTTTTTTGTAATTGTTGAAGATTAGTCACTTTACCTCTTACCAATTTCTATTTTTTAAATTTATGTTTCAATTGTTCGATTAATAAAGTCTAAAAATCTTCTTCAAAAATTAAACACTAAATTCGTCGCTGGTAAATTTAAAGGCGACAAAAAGCGACGATATTGGCGACAAAAAGCGACACCAGGAATACCGATTTTCTTCGATAGCAGAATATATCGACGAACGGAATACCAATTAGTGGCGACAGAGGAAAAACGACGGTGAGGGCGACTTCAGGAATAAGGGTGATCATCTGAACCAATTTCAAATATATATTTATACTCCATTTTTTATTTATAGGGTATAATATGTTCGGTTATTGGGATTTTTCTAAAGATGACCTTTTTGAATCAATTTTTAAATATGAAATTGAACGCAATCAATCAATGGTTTAGATCATTTCCATGCAAGCTATGCTAAAAATATACTCATTGTCATACATGTTTTTTGGCACGTTTAGTTACGATTCAATTAGGAAATTAATTGATCCAATTAATTTTTTTTTTAATTGAAGTGGCTTCAATCAAGAAAATTATAGTATCAATCACAGTTTTAATTGGGTATAAAATAAATACTTGATTAAAAATTCATAGATTTCAATAACAAAATTCAATTAATTTTTTAATGGATTCAATAAAAATTTAATTGATGTTGATTGATTGCAAATCTCAATTAATTTTTTAAAGAAAAACGTAACTATTACTTTCTTAACTGATGTAAGTTTTTAGTTTCACTAAAAAATTATTGTTTTAAATACATTTTTAATTAAAACAATAAGTTTTTAATTTTTGATGTGCCATCACTTTTTCAATTTAGTCTTGCGAGTTTTATTAAAAATTTATTTGAACAACTAACTTTTTAATTAAAAAAATTTTAAATTGGCATAATTAACTTAATGCCTGCCTTTTGATTAAAAAGTAATTGTATTTATTAATTTATTAATTGAAAAATTCAACTTCTATATTATTGTTGTTTTTGATCTTAGCTTAAAACCATGCATTGACTAAACTACAAGTATAGCTTAACCAACAGAGAAAAGTATGCTTATCAAATTTATCAAAAACAAACCCACCCCACTACATTCAAATCGATGGTTTGAGTTTGGCAAAGGAATCGGGCTACCACCTAACCTTAGTCAATGATCGGGCTGCCACCTAACCTTAGTCAATGATTGGTTTTAAGCTGAGATCAAAAACAACAATAATGATTGAAGAGAAACCAACAATAACAAACAAAACGAATTTCAACTTTTTTATTCGACATATTTTGGTGATATTTTTTCTGTGTAGTACCCAACATAAGGCTGGTACTAAGATTGTGTTTCGAAACCTAAATTACAGGTTTTTGATTTTCACCAGCAAAACACCAGCTTAGAAAATTTTATTTCAATATTCAGGTACTTTATTCGCTTTCTGCACTTAATTTTCTTTTTTTTAATAATTAATTCTAAACTAAATTTTACTGAATTGATGCGTGCGTTTGTGTCCAAACGTTAACAGGAGTACGTAAATTCTCGATAATACTACACAGAAAAAGGTAAACTGTAATTTAAACGGTAATTTAATGACCAGATCTACTTTTTAACTGCACTTCACGAAATTACATCCTCTCATAAAAGATATTTAACGAAAAGTATTACTATTTTTGAGAATCATACGAAATTTTTCTACTGCGTTAGTTCATATTGAACTTATGTGTACGGTCAATAAATTTTATATCCACGTTTAGTTCATAAAATATTTGTGACAAAAATGGAAAAATGTTCATCAATTAAGTTTAGCCATTTTATTTCCAATAAGTTAAATTTTTGTGTGAAATAATAAAATTTACTTGTTTCAGTAAAAAATCTTAAACTGAAAGCAGTTAAGAATAGTTCATTAACTAGAATAAGGCATGGAATTTTACTAATACTGTTTTCTTCGCTGGGTATAACAATTTACTAATGAACATGAAAATTTTATTCACTGATAACAAAGCATTCGTGAAAATAAATTAAAAGCAAATTTAGTAAAATTTCTTATAAAGTATACTGGATAATACTGACTTCCTTTATTATAGAAAGCTTATCATATATACAATAACACTTGGCATAGAAAAATATTTTAGTTCATTCGTACTAAGAAGTATTCAATCCATTCCAAACTTCAGACTTGTAGAATATAGGAAAATTTTCTATATTTCTTTTATCTGCCTGTAATCGATACCTATCATCGATGTAATCCATATGTTTGCACGTGGGTTGTTTTTTGCTTAGTTGGAATCGAGTTGTTATGGTATACGGGGGATTGTTAAAAAATAATATAGTTAAATAATATAATAAATTACAAATAAAATGTATAAAATATTTGTTATTTTAAATTAGTGAGAAAAATTTTTTTTTTTGAAAATTATTGAACATAAATAACAAAAAGTCTATCAATGTATATACGGCCGTAAGTTCGGCCAGGCCGAATCTTATGTACCCTCCACCATGGATTGCGTAGGAACTTCTACTAAAGGCTGTCATCCACAATCGAATTACTTGGGTTGCGATAACCCTAGCCGATGGCAAGGTATCGTAAAACTTTTTAACACTGTCTTCTAAATTGTAAGTTAGCCCATACGGGGTATATATTAAACAAAAAAAGGCCGATTAAATACGTATATAATCTAGTTTGACAAAATTTTCTATAGAAATGAAACCTTGACAAAATTTTCTATAGAAATAAAATTTTGTTTTGTTATCGTTGGTTTTGTTCTTTAAGCATTGTTGTTGTTTTTTTATTTCAGCTTAAAACCATACATTGACTAAACTACAAGAGTAGCTTAACCAACAGAGGAAAAGAATGTTTGTCAAATTTATTTGGGCAAAGCCCTATAGACTGCAAGATGGTTGGATGGACGCACGTTTCGGAATTACCACATTCCTCATCAGCATCCTCTACTTGCAGCAAAACTATCAACCAATTATCAGAATAAATTCAGGCAGTTTATTAAACCCAACAAAAACCACACTTGAACCCTCCGAAAAAAGGTTTTACATTGATAGCCGGCTTATGCCAAATAAATTCGAAACAAACATATCTCTTTTCCTATGCCACTGTCAAATCATCGATTTGAATTCACATGGCTGGGTTTATTTTTGAGCGTGCCTCCTCTTCTTTTTCCATTTGTTTTGTTTTGTTATCGTTGGTTTTGTTCTTTAAGCATTGTTGTTGTTTTTTTATTTCAGCTTAAAACCATACATTGACTAAACTACAAGAGTAGCTTAACCAACAGAGGAAAAGAATGTTTGTCAAATTTATTTGGGCAAAGCCCTATAGACTGCAAGATGGTTGGATGGACGCACGTTTCGGAATTACCACATTCCTCATCAGCATCCTCTACTTGCAGCAAAACTATCAACCAATTATCAGAATAAATTCAGGCAGTTTATTAAACCCAACAAAAACCACACTTGAACCCTCCGAAAAAAGGTTTTACATTGATAGCCGGCTTATGCCAAATAAATTCGAAACAAACATATCTCTTTTCCTATGCCACTGTCAAATCATCGATTTGAATTCACATGGCTGGGTTTATTTTTGAGCGTGCCTCCTCTTCTTTTTCCATTTGTTTTGTTTTGTTATCGTTGGTTTTGTTCTTATAGGAAAAGAGATATGTTTGTTTCGAATTTATTTGGCATAAGCCGGCTATCAATGTAAAACCTTTTTTCGGAGGGTTCAAGTGTGGTTTTTGTTGGGTTTAATAAACTGCCTGAATTTATTCTGATAATTGGTTGATAGTTTTGCTGCAAGTAGAGGATGCTGATGAGGAATGTGGTAATTCCGAAACGTGCGTCCATCCAACCATCTTGCAGTCTATAGGGCTTTGCCCAAATAAATTTGACAAACATTCTTTTCCTCTGTTGGTTAACTACTCTTGTAGTTTAGTCAATGTATGGTTTTAAGCTGAAATAAAAAAACAACAACAATGCTTAAAGAACAAAACCAACGATAACAAAACAAAACAAATGGAAAAAGAAGAGGAGGCACGCTCAAAAATAAACCCAGCCATGTGAATTCAAATCGATGATTTGACAGTGGCATAGGAAAAGAGATATGTTTGTTTCGAATTTATTTGGCATAAGCCGGCTATCAATGTAAAACCTTTTTTCGGAGGGTTCAAGTGTGGTTTTTGTTGGGTTTAATAAACTGCCTGAATTTATTCTGATAATTGGTTGATAGTTTTGCTGCAAGTAGAGGATGCTGATGAGGAATGTGGTAATTCCGAAACGTGCGTCCATCCAACCATCTTGCAGTCTATAGGGCTTTGCCCAAATAAATTTGACAAACATTCTTTTCCTCTGTTGGTTAAGCTACTCTTGTAGTTTAGTCAATGTATGGTTTTAAGCTGAAATAAAAAAACAACAACAATGCTTAAAGAACAAAACCAACGATAACAAAACAAAACAAATGGAAAAAGAAGAGGAGGCACGCTCAAAAATAAACCCAGCCATGTGAATTCAAATCGATGATTTGACAGTGGCATAGGAAAAGAGATATGTTTGTTTCGAATTTATTTGGCATAAGCCGGCTATCAATGTAAAACCTTTTTTCGGAGGGTTCAAGTGTGGTTTTTGTTGGGTTTAATAAACTGCCTGAATTTATTCTGATAATTGGTTGATAGTTTTGCTGCAAGTAGAGGATGCTGATGAGGAATGTGGTAATTCCGAAACGTGCGTCCATCCAACCATCTTGCAGTCTATAGGGCTTTGCCCAAATAAATTTGACAAACATTCTTTTCCTCTGTTGGTTAAGCTACTCTTGTAAAGGGTGATTTGTTAAGAGCTTGATAACTTTTTTTTTAAAAAAAACGCATAAAATTTGCAAAATCTCATCGGTTCTTTATTTGAAACGTTAGATTGGTCCATGACATTTACTTTTTGAAGATAATTTCATTTAAATGTTGACCGCGGCTGCGTCTTAGGTGGTCCATTCGGAAAGTCCAATTTTGGGCAACTTTTTCGAGCATTTCGGCCGGAATAGCCCGAATTTCTTCGGAAATGTTGTCTTCCAAAGCTGGAATAGTTGCTGGCTTATTTCTGTAGACTTTAGACTTGACGTAGCCCCACAAAAAATAGTCTAAAGGCGTCAAATCGCATGATCTTGGTGGCCAACTTACCGGTCCATTTCTTGAGATGAATTGTTCTCCGAAGTTTTCCCTCAAAATGGCCATAGAATCGCGAGCTGTGTGGCATGTAGCGCCATCTTGTTGAAACCACATGTCAACCAAGTTCAGTTCTTCCATTTTTGGCAACAAAAAGTTTGTTAGCATCGAACGATAGCGATCGCCATTCACCGTAACGTTGCGTCCAACAGCATCTTTGAAAAAATACGGTCCAATGATTCCACCAGCGTACAAACCACACCAAACAGTGCATTTTTCGGGATGCATGGGCAGTTCTTGAACGGCTTCTGGTTGCTCTTCACTCCAAATGCGGCAATTTTGCTTATTTACGTAGCCATTCAACCAGAAATGAGCCTCATCGCTGAACAAAATTTGTCGATAAAAAAGCGGATTTTCTGCCAACTTTTCTAGGGCCCATTCACTGAAAATTCGACGTTGTGGCTCGTTAGTAAGTCTATTCATGATGAAATGTCAAAGCATACTGAGCATCTTTCTCTTTGACACCATGTCTGAAATCCCACGTGATCTGTCAAATACTAATGCATGAAAATCCTAACCTCAAAAGAATCACCCTTTAGTTTAGTCAATGTATGGTTTTAAGCTGAAATAAAAAAACAACAACAAATAAAATTTTGACAAAATTTTCTATGGAAATAAAATTTTGACAAACATTTGTATAGAAATAAACTTTTGACAAAACTTTCTATAGAAATGAAATTTTGACAAAACTTTCTATAGTAATAATATTTGACAAAATTTTCTATGGAAATAAAGTTTTGGTAGATTATTTTTGGCGATATGGACCAATTTTTGTGTAATAAGTCATCGGCTATATATAACTAAAGACCGATATGGACCAATTTTTACATGGCTGTTAGAGGCCATATATTGACAAAATGTACCAAATTTCAACCGTATCGGATGACTTTTGTTCCTCCAAGAGGTTCCGGACGTCAAATCTGGGGACGGTTTATATGGGAACTATATATAATTATGGACCGATATGGACCAATTTTTGCATGGTTGTTAGAGACCATATACTAACACCATGTACCAAATTTCAACTGGATCGGATGAATTTTGCTCTTCCAAGAGGCTCCGGAGGTCAAATCTGGGGATCGGTTTATATGGGAGCTATATATAATTATGGACCGATATGGACCAATTTTTGCATGGTTGTTAGAGGCCGTATACTAACATCAGGTACCAAATTTCAACCGGATCGGATGAATTTTGCCCCTCCAAGAGGCTCCGGAGGTCAAATCTGGGGATCGGTTTATATGGGGGCTATATATAATTATGGACCGATATGGACCAATTTTTGCATGGTTGTTAAAAACTGTATACTAAGACCACGTACTAAATTTCAACCGGATCGGATGAATTTTGCTCCTCCAAGAGGCTCCGGTGGTCAAATCTGGGGATCGGTTTATATGGGAGCTATATATAATTATGGACCAATATGGACCAATTTTTGCGTGGTTGTTAGAGGCCGTATACTAACATCAGGTACCAAATTTCAACCGGATCGGATGAATTTTGCCCATCCAAAAGTCTCCGGAGGTCAAATCTGGGGATCGGTTTATATGGGGGCTATATATAATTATGGACCGATATGGACCAATTTTTGCATGGTTGTTAGAGACCATATACTAACATCAGGTACCAAATTTCAATCGGATCGGATGAATTTTGCCCCTCCAAGAGGCTCCGGAGGTCAAATCTGGGGATCGGTTTATATGGGAGCTATATATAATTATGGACCGATATGGACCAATTTTTGCATGGTTGTTAGAGACCGTATACTAAGACCACGTACCAAATTTCAACCGGATCGGATGAATTTTGCTGCTCCGGGAGGCTCCCCAAGCCAAATTTGGGGATCGGTTTATATGGGGGCTATACGTAAAGTGGTCCGATATGGCCCATTTTCAATACCATCCGACCTACATCAATAACAACTACTTGTGCCAAGTTTCAAGTCGATAGCTTGTTTCGTTCGGAAGTTAGCGTGATTTCCACAGACGGACGGACAGCCGGACAGACGGACGGACGGACGGACGGACGGACATGCTTAGATCGACTCATAATTTCACCACGACCCAGAATATATATACTTTATGGGGTCTTAGAGCAATATTTCGATGTGTTACAAACGGAATGACAAAGTTAATATACCCCCATCCTATGGTGGAGGGTATAAAAATAATCCCTTCATCTGTCTTTATTTTGGAATCTTCAATTATCAGGTAACATTCAGTGATGCTAACCTTGGAAAAATTGGTTTATGTGCATTATTGAAATCTACTTGAAAATATGTGTTAACGTTTGTCTTTGAAACTATTCTATAAATAGAACACATGCTTGTATGTATTTGTATACAAATACACATAATTATGTATGAATGGTAAACAATGCCACATTATAAGTATGTTGGCTATGTGGCTCAGTGGATAATGCAAGCATTTTGTAAATTGATGGTACGTGGTTCGGTCCTCCCTCCGGGGTGCAGCGAAAATTTTCTTGAAATGGATGAAATGTGCATTACATCAATACATCCCGTCATCAGTTTAGTTTGTGAATTGCTCTTGCTGGAATCTATTCTAACACGCAGGCCAGCAATTTCATCGATAGTAATTATTTCAAATTGCCAGCATATTAATGAATAATTAAATAATAGTTATATGACACCAACATTATGGAGGAAATCGAATTATACATGTAAAAATGTTTAAGATATTTAATGTTGCATTGATAGTTTTATTTATCAATACGTTTAATAATATAATTATGTTTTCAAACATCTATTGTTATTTTTGGGCTTTTAAGGTCAGGTATTTTAATGCGAATAAAAGATTAATTTATTCCATTTTTGTCATCCAACGTTTCGCTGGGCGATTCCAGCTTCTTCAGGGATGGTATTTTTATTGAATATTTAATCTTTCGTCAGGTTATTTTCTATTGCACTTATAAAGTTTTCTTATTCGCTAACATATGATATGAGACAAACACAAAACTCTATATAATTGCTGAAAATAATCGGATTTAAAACTAAATATCACAGAGCTTTCCTATTATCTAGATCACAGTTGAATATCGAACTGTGATCTAGATAATAGGAAAGCTCTGTGATATTTAGTTTTAAATCTGATTATTTTCAGCAATTATATAAAGTTTTGTGTTTGTCTCATATCATATGTTAGCGAATAAGAAAACTTTATAAGTGCAATAGAAAATAACCTGACGAAAGATTAAATATTCAATAAAAATACCATCCCTGAAGAAGCTGGAATCGCCCAGCGAAACGTTGGATGACAAAAATGGAATAAATTAATCTTTTATTCGCATTAAAATACCTGACCTTAAAAGCCCAAAAATAACAATAGATGTTTGAAAATAATTAAAAAGGTCGAATCGAAAATAAAATTATGTTTTGATTGGTATTATATTATTATTTTTGTATATCATTAATATAGTTTTTAATATTATTATATTTTTTACCGAAAGAAATTAATAAACTATATAGAAATTTAACGTTTACTTTCAGTTAGAACTGGTATTGAATTTCATACAAATTGTGGTTAGAAAATATTCTCAAAATTTTAGCTTTTAATTTGTCTCACATTGAAAACTATTTGAGAAATTATTGAGTAACGATGCATTTCAATTTGAAGATTACAATTGAGTAATTATTGCTGATGTGTTGAATTTTACTGTTGAGGGCAATGTCTGTTTTTTGTTGAGAACGCGATTTTCTCAACAATTTCTCAACTTGAATATTACCCTAATCCTTTGAAAAAATGTTTGAAAAGCTATTGAATTTTGGTATTTTTCAAACGTTTTCACATGGTATTTCATACATTTTTATGCACTTTCTGTACAGGACGATTCATACGCTTTTTTATAGTTTACAAATTCCCTGTATGGGGAATTTTATATAATTTCGTGTTGCATTTATGTGGAAGTAATGAATTTCGACGACAGTTTTTTTATAGAGAGAAACGTAAAGTACTTGTCCCCACTAAGAAAATATCCACCCTTATTCCTGAAGTCGCCCTCGCTCTCGCCATCGCTTTTTGTCGTCTGTCGCTTTTAAGTCGTCTCGTCATTCAATTGGTATTCCTGTGAAGTCGCGACGGCGACGGCGACGACGACGATTACTTTTTCTACCAATTACAATACTCGGTAATAAAGGCCGATATCACTAGAGAACAATCAGCTGATGTGCAAAAAATTAATTTTAATTTTTTCGGTTTAAAATATTTTTATTTCCGACGCAATTCTATGTCGAAAAATCAAGAAAAATATTTAATTTGGGGCAAGAAAATGTGGATATATATTCAAGGACAGTAAAAGCTTCCAAAACTATAAATATGGAGACGACGCTGAGACCAATGGTACAAGGTCATCATGAAAGAGAACAATCAGCTGATATACAAAACTGAATTTTAATTATTTGCGTTTAAAAGCTATTTGTTTGTTATCCAATTTTGACTTGGAAAATCAAAATAAATGATAAATTTGACTCGGGAAATCATTTAGATATCTACATTAGGACAATAACAACATCCGGCATATACAATTAGAACGACTTTGACATTATGTACCCAAGGATCATTCAAAGTTCGTGAAGGGCACATTTGTTATCTAATTTTGGTGCTAAATAAAATACATTGGCCTTGAAGGGTTTCTATTAAAAATAAATGGAATTGAAAACAACACTTTTACTTTAATTGTACAGTGTTATTTTCTATGATGTGAATGCGATGACCATAATATACTGATTTTTCCCCCGTTTTTTTGTAATTGTTGAAGATTAGTCACTTTGCCTCTTACCAATTTCTATTTTTTAAATTTATGTTTTAATTGTTCGATTAATAAAGTCTAAAAATCTTCTTCAAAAATTAAACACTAAATTCGTCGCTGGTAAATTTAAAGGCGACAAAAAGCGACGATATTGGCGACAAAAAGCGACACCAGGAATACCGATTTTCTTCGATAGCAGAATATATCGACGAACGGAATACCAATTAGTGGCGACAGAGGAAAAACGACGGTGAGGGCGACTTCAGGATTAAGGGTGATCATCTGAACCAATTTCAAATATATATTTATACTTCATTTTTTATTTATAGGGTATAATATGTTCGGTTATTGAGATTTTTCTAAAGATGTCCTTTTTGAATCAATTTTTAAATATGAAATTGAACGCAATCAATCAATGGTTTAGATCAGTTCCATGCAAGCTATGCTAAAAATATACTCATTGTCATACATGTTTTTTGGCACGTTTAGTTACGATTCAATTAGGAAATTAATTGATCCAATTAATTTTTTTTTTAATTGAAGTGGCTTCAATCAAGAAAATTATAGTATCAATCACAGTTTTAATTGGGTATAAAATAAATACTTGATTAAAAATTCATAGATTTCAATAACAAAATTCAATTAATTTTTTAATGGATTCAATAAAAATTTAATTGATGTTGATTGATTGCAAATCTCAATTAATTTTTTAAAGAAAAACGTAACTATTACTTTCTTAACTGATGTAAGTTTTTAGTTTCACTAAAAAATTATTGTTTTAAATACATTTTTAATTAAAACAATAAGTTTTTAATTTTTGATGTGCCATCACTTTTTCAATTTAGTCTTGCGAGTTTTATTAAAAATTTATTTGAACAACTAACTTTTTAATTAAAAAAATTTTAAATTGGCATAATTAACTTAATGCCTGCCTTTTGATTAAAAAGTAATTGTATTTATTAATTTATTAATTGAAAAATTCAACTTCTATATTATTGTTGTTTTTGATCTTAGCTTAAAACCATGCATTGACTAAACTACAAGTGTAGCTTAACCAACAGAGAAAAGTATGCTTATCAAATTTATCAAAAACAAACCCACCCCACTACATTCAAATCGATGGTTTGAGTTTGGCAAAGGAATCGGGCTACCACCTAACCTTAGTCAATGATCGGGCTGCCACCTAACCTTAGTCAATGATTGGTTTTAAGCTGAGATCAAAAACAACAATAATGATTGAAGAGAAACCAACAATAACAAACAAAACGAATTTCAACTTTTTTATTCGACATATTTTGGTGATATTTTTTCTGTGTAGTACCCAACATAAGGCTGGTACTAAGATTGTGTTTCGAAACCTAAATTACAGGTTTTTGATTTTCACCAGCAAAACACCAGCTTAGAAAATTTTATTTCAATATTCAGGTACTTTATTCGCTTTCTGCACTTAATTTTCTTTTTTTTAATAATTAATTCTAAACTAAATTTTACTGAATTGATGCGTGCGTTTGTGTCCAAACGTTAACAGGAGTACGTAAATTCTCGATAATACTACACAGAAAAAGGTAAACTGTAATTTAAACGGTAATTTAATGACCAGATCTACTTTTTAACTGCACTTCACGAAATTACATCCTCTCATAAAAGATATTTAACGAAAAGTATTACTATTTTTGAGAATCATACGAAATTTTTCTACTGCGTTAGTTCATATTGAACTTATGTGTACGGTCAATAAATTTTATATCCACGTTTAGTTCATAAAATATTTGTGACCAAAATGGAAAAATGTTCATCAATTAAGTTTAGCCATTTTATTTCCAATAAGTTAAATTTTTGTGTGAAATAATAAAATTTACTTGTTTCAGTAAAAAATCTTAAATTGAAAGCAGTTAAGAATAGTTCATTAACTAGAATAAGGCATGGAATTTTACTAATACTGTTTTCTTCGCTGGGTATAACAATTTACTAATGAACATGAAAATTTTATTCACTGATAACAAAGCATTCGTGAAAATAAATTAAAAGCAAATTTAGTAAAATTTCTTATAAAGTGATAATACTGACTTCCTTTATTATAGAAAGCTTATCATACATACAATAACACTTAGAAAAATATTTTAGTTCATTCGTACTAAGAAGTATTCAATCCATTCCAAACTTCAGACTTGTAGAATATAGGAAAATTTTCTATATTTCTTTTATCTGCCTGTAATCGATACCTATCATCGATGTAATCCATATGTTTGCACGTGGGTTGTTTTTTGCTTAGTTGGAATCGAGTTGTTATGGTATACGGGGGATTGTTAAAAAATAATATAGTTAAATAATATAATAAATTACAAATAAAATGTATAAAATATTTGTTATTTTAAATTAGTGAGAAAAAATTTTTTTTTTGAAAATTATTGAACATAAATAACAAAAAGTCTATCAATGTTCGTGTTTGTGTATAAAGGAAGAAAACACAAATAGAAAAATAATCCCTTCATCTGTCTTTATTTTGGAATCTTCAATTATCAGGTAACATTCAGTGATGCTAACATTGGAAAAATTGGTTTATGTGCATTATTGAAATCTACTTGAAAATATGTGTTAACGTTTGTCTTTGAAACTATTCTATAAATAGAACACATGCTTGTATGTATTTGTATACAAATACACATAATTATGTATGAATGGTAAACAATGCCACATTATAAGTATGTTGGCTATGTGGCTCAGTGGATAATGCAAGCATTTTGTAAATTGATGGTACGTGGTTCGGTCCTCCCTCCGGGGTGCAGCGAAAATTTTCTTGAAATCATAAATTTCTAAATTGTATATTGTAGAAGATAAAGTGCAAAATAGGCCATGCAGATACAAAATGACCACCCAGAAAAAAGTGCTTTCGAACCTAAAGGAACAAATTTTCATCAATTAAGTTTAGCCATTTTATTTCCATTAAGTTAAATTTTTGTTTGAAATAATAAAATTTACTTCTTTCAGTAAAAAAATCTTTAACTGAAAGCAGTTAAGGATAGTTCATTAACTAGAATAAGGCATGGAATTTCACTAATACTGTTTTCTTCGCAGGGTATAAGAATTTACTACTGAACAAAAAAATTTTATTCACTGATAACAAAGCATTCGTAAAAATAAATATAAAGCAAATTTAGTAAAATTTCTTATAAAGTGATAATTATGACTTCCTTTACTATAGAAAACTTATCATACATTGTTTTCAATTCAATTCATTTTATTCATCCAAAATTTCATAGGTTTACATATAGTATTGAAGACAATTTTAAGATTTTATCTATAAGATATTGAAACAAATAAAGGGTGATACGGTCAAAATGTGGTCAATATAAACTTGACGTATTTCTTTCAATTTTGCATTTAAAAAACCTGAACACCCCCATTTTGAAGGTGTGTGTGTAGAATGTTGCACCTATTTTGATTTTGGAATTCACTCTTCAGTTGTCAAAATGCCGTCCAAGCAAGAAGAGCAGCGTATTAAAATTTTGCTCGCGCATCGCGAAAATCTGAGCTACTCGCATGCAAAGCTGCCAATATCTCTAAAAGTTGCCAAATCAGCCGTTACAAATGTAATTAAAGTGTTTGGGGAACGTTTGCCGACAGCCAGGACATTATGTACCCAAGGATCATTCAAAGTTCGTGAAGGGCACATTTGTTATCTAATTTTGGTGCTAAATAAAATACATTGGCCTTGAAGGGTTTCTTTTAAAAATAAATGGAATTGAAAATCAACACTTTTACTCTAATTGTACAGTGTTATTTTCTATGATGTGAATGCGATGACCATAATATACTGATTTTTCCCCCGTTTTTTTGTAATTGTTGAAGATTAGTCACTTTACCTCTTACCAATTTCTATTTTTTAAATTTATGTTTCAATTGTTCGATTAATAAAGTCTAAAAATCTTCTTCAAAAATTAAACACTAAATTCGTCGCTGGTAAATTTAAAGGCGACAAAAAGCGACGATATTGGCGACAAAAAGCGACACCAGGAATACCGATTTTCTTCGATAGCAGAATATATCGACGAACGGAATACCAATTAGTGGCGACAGAGGAAAAACGACGGTGAGGGCGACTTCAGGAATAAGGGTGATCATCTGAACCAATTTCAAATATATATTTATACTCCATTTTTTATTTATAGGGTATAATATGTTCGGTTATTGGGATTTTTCTAAAGATGACCTTTTTGAATCAATTTTTAAATATGAAATTGAACGCAATCAGTCAATGGTTTAGATCATTTCCATGCAAGCTATGCTAAAAATATACTCATTGTCATACATATTTTTTGGCACGTTTAGTTACGAGTTTTGGTGGAGAAATCGAACATACACACAAAAAATTTTCTGATTCCATTAGGAAATTAATTGATCCAATTAATTTTTTTTAATTGAAATGGCTTCAATCAAGAAAATTATACATGTCTGTTCTGGCTCACACCGCATTGTAATTATGTTTTGATTGGTATTATATTATTATTTTTATATATCATTAATATAGTTTTTAATATTATTATATTTTTTACCGAAAGAAATTAATAAACTATATAGAAATTTAACGTTTACTTTCAGTTAGAACTGGTATTGAATTTCATACAAATTGTGGTTAGAAAATATTCTCAAAATTTTAGCTTTTAATTTGTCTCACATTGAAAACTATTTGAGAAATTATTGAGTAGCGATGCATTTCAATTTGAAGATTACAATTGAGTAATTATTGCTGTTGTGTTGAATTTTGCTGTTGAGGGCAATGTCTGTTTTTTGTTGAGGACGCGATTTTCTCAACAATTTCTCAACTTGAATATTACCCTAATCCTTTGACAAAATGTTTGAAAAGCTATTGAATTTTGGTATTTTTCAAACGTTTTCACATGGTATTTCATACATTTTTATGCACTTTCTGTACAGGACGATTCATAAGCTTTTTTATAGTTTACAAATTCCATGTATGGGGAATTTTATATAATTTCGTGTTGCATTTATGTGGAAGTAATGAATTTCGACGAGTTTTTTTTATAGAGAGAAACGTAAAGTACTTGTCCCCACTAAGAAAATATTCACCCTTATTCCTGAAGTCGCCCTCGCTCTCGCCATCGCTTTTTGCCGTATGTCGCTTTTAAGTCGTCTCGTCATTCAATTGGTATTCCTGTGAAGTCGCGACGGCGACGGCGACGACGACGATTACTTTTTCTACCAATTACAATACTCGGTAATAAAGGCCGATATCACTAGAGAACAATCAGCTGATGTGCAAAAAATTAATTTTAATTTTTTCGGTATAAAATATTTTTATTTCCGACGCAATTCTATGTCGAAAAATCAAGAAAAATATTTAATTTGGCGCAAGAAAATGTGGATATATATTCAAGGACAGTAAAAGCTTCCAAAACTATAAATATGGAGACGACGCTGAGACCAATGGTACAAGGTCATCATGAAAGAGAACAATCAGCTGATATACAAAACTGAATTTTAATTATTTGCGTTTAAAAGCTATTTGTTTGTTATCCAATTTTGACTTGGAAAATCAAAATAAATGATAAATTTGACTCGGGAAATCATTTAGATATCTACATTAGGACAATAACAACATCCGGCATATACAATTAGAACGACTTTGACATTATGTACCCAAGGATCATTCAAAGTTCGTGAAGGGCACATTTGTTATCTAATTTTGGTGCTAAATAAAATACATTGGCCTTGAAGGGTTTCTATTAAAAATAAATGGAATTGAAAACAACACTTTTACTTTAATTGTACAGTGTTATTTTCTATGATGTGAATGCGATGACCATAATATACTGATTTTTCCCCCGTTTTTTTGTAATTGTTGAAGATTAGTCACTTTACCTCTTACCAATTTCTATTTTTTAAATTTATGTTTCAATTGTTCGATTAATAAAGTCTAAAAATCTTCTTCAAAAATTAAACACTAAATTCGTCGCTGGTAAATTTAAAGGCGACAAAAAGCGACGATATTGGCGACAAAAAGCGACACCAGGAATACCGATTTTCTTCGATAGCAGAATATATCGACGAACGGAATACCAATTAGTGGCGACAGAGGAAAAACGACGGTGAGGGCGACTTCAGGAATAAGGGTGATCATCTGAACCAATTTCAAATATATATTTATACTCCATTTTTTATTTATAGGGTATAATATGTTCGGTTATTGGGATTTTTCTAAAGATGACCTTTTTGAATCAATTTTTAAATATGAAATTGAACGCAATCAATCAATGGTTTAGATCATTTCCATGCAAGCTATGCTAAAAATATACTCATTGTCATACATGTTTTTTGGCACGTTTAGTTACGATTCAATTAGGAAATTAATTGATCCAATTAATTTTTTTTTTAATTGAAGTGGCTTCAATCAAGAAAATTATAGTATCAATCACAGTTTTAATTGGGTATAAAATAAATACTTGATTAAAAATTCATAGATTTCAATAACAAAATTCAATTAATTTTTTAATGGATTCAATAAAAATTTAATTGATGTTGATTGATTGCAAATCTCAATTAATTTTTTAAAGAAAAACGTAACTATTACTTTCTTAACTGATGTAAGTTTTTAGTTTCACTAAAAAATTATTGTTTTAAATACATTTTTAATTAAAACAATAAGTTTTTAATTTTTGATGTGCCATCACTTTTTCAATTTAGTCTTGCGAGTTTTATTAAAAATTTATTTGAACAACTAACTTTTTAATTAAAAAAATTTTAAATTGGCATAATTAACTTAATGCCTGCCTTTTGATTAAAAAGTAATTGTATTTATTAATTTATTAATTGAAAAATTCAACTTCTATATTATTGTTGTTTTTGATCTTAGCTTAAAACCATGCATTGACTAAACTACAAGTGTAGCTTAACCAACAGAGAAAAGTATGCTTATCAAATTTATCAAAAACAAACCCACCCCACTACATTCAAATCGATGGTTTGAGTTTGGCAAAGGAATCGGGCTACCACCTAACCTTAGTCAATGATCGGGCTGCCACCTAACCTTAGTCAATGATTGGTTTTAAGCTGAGATCAAAAACAACAATAATGATTGAAGAGAAACCAACAATAACAAACAAAACGAATTTCAACTTTTTTATTCGACATATTTTGGTGATATTTTTTCTGTGTAGTACCCAACATAAGGCTGGTACTAAGATTGTGTTTCGAAACCTAAATTACAGGTTTTTGATTTTCACCAGCAAAACACCAGCTTAGAAAATTTTATTTCAATATTCAGGTACTTTATTCGCTTTCTGCACTTAATTTTCTTTTTTTTAATAATTAATTCTAAACTAAATTTTACTGAATTGATGCGTGCGTTTGTGTCCAAACGTTAACAGGAGTACGTAAATTCTCGATAATACTACACAGAAAAAGGTAAACTGTAATTTAAACGGTAATTTAATGACCAGATCTACTTTTTAACTGCACTTCACGAAATTACATCCTCTCATAAAAGATATTTAACGAAAAGTATTACTATTTTTGAGAATCATACGAAATTTTTCTACTGCGTTAGTTCATATTGAACTTATGTGTACGGTCAATAAATTTTATATCCACGTTTAGTTCATAAAATATTTGTGACAAAAATGGAAAAATGTTCATCAATTAAGTTTAGCCATTTTATTTCCAATAAGTTAAATTTTTGTGTGAAATAATAAAATTTACTTGTTTCAGTAAAAAATCTTAAACTGAAAGCAGTTAAGAATAGTTCATTAACTAGAATAAGGCATGGAATTTTACTAATACTGTTTTCTTCGCTGGGTATAACAATTTACTAATGAACATGAAAATTTTATTCACTGATAACAAAGCATTCGTGAAAATAAATTAAAAGCAAATTTAGTAAAATTTCTTATAAAGTATACTGGATAATACTGACTTCCTTTATTATAGAAAGCTTATCATATATACAATAACACTTGGCATAGAAAAATATTTTAGTTCATTCGTACTAAGAAGTATTCAATCCATTCCAAACTTCAGACTTGTAGAATATAGGAAAATTTTCTATATTTCTTTTATCTGCCTGTAATCGATACCTATCATCGATGTAATCCATATGTTTGCACGTGGGTTGTTTTTTGCTTAGTTGGAATCGAGTTGTTATGGTATACGGGGGATTGTTAAAAAATAATATAGTTAAATAATATAATAAATTACAAATAAAATGTATAAAATATTTGTTATTTTAAATTAGTGAGAAAAATTTTTTTTTTTTGAAAATTATTGAACATAAATAACAAAAAGTCTATCAATGTTCGTGTTTGTGTATAAAGGAAGAAAACACAAATAGAACAAGTATATACGGCCGTAAGTTCGGCCAGGCCGAATCTTATGTACCCTCCACCATGGATTGCGTAGGAACTTCTACTAAAGGCTGTCATCCACAATCGAATTACTTGGGTTGCGATAACCCTAGCCGATGGCAACGTATCGTAAAACTTTTTAACACTGTCTTCTAAATTGTAAGTTAGCCCATACGGGGTATATATTAAACAAAAAAAGGCCGATTAAATACGTATATAATCTAGTTTGACAAAATTTTCTATAGAAATGAAACCTTGACAAAATTTTCTATAGAAATAAAATTTTGTTTTGTTATCGTTGGTTTTGTTCTTTAAGCATTGTTGTTGTTTTTTTATTTCAGCTTAAAACCATACATTGACTAAACTACAAGAGTAGCTTAACCAACAGAGGAAAAGAATGTTTGTCAAATTTATTTGGGCAAAGCCCTATAGACTGCAAGATGGTTGGATGGACGCACGTTTCGGAATTACCACATTCCTCATCAGCATCCTCTACTTGCAGCAAAACTATCAACCAATTATCAGAATAAATTCAGGCAGTTTATTAAACCCAACAAAAACCACACTTGAACCCTCCGAAAAAAGGTTTTACATTGATAGCCGGCTTATGCCAAATAAATTCGAAACAAACATATCTCTTTTCCTATGCCACTGTCAAATCATCGATTTGAATTCACATGGCTGGGTTTATTTTTGAGCGTGCCTCCTCTTCTTTTTCCATTTGTTTTGTTTTGTTATCGTTGGTTTTGTTCTTTAAGCATTGTTGTTTATTTTTTTATTTCAGCTTAAAACCATACATTGACTAAACTACAAGAGTAGCTTAACCAACAGAGGAAAAGAATGTTTGTCAAATTTATTTGGGCAAAGCCCTATAGACTGCAAGATGGTTGGATGGACGCACGTTTCGGAATTACCACATTCCTCATCAGCATCCTCTACTTGCAGCAAAACTATCAACCAATTATCAGAATAAATTCAGGCAGTTTATTAAACCCAACAAAAACCACACTTGAACCCTCCGAAAAAAGGTTTTACATTGATAGCCGGCGTATGCCAAATAAATTCGAAACAAACATATCTCTTTTCCTATGCCACTGTCAAATCATCGATTTGAATTCACATGGCTGGGTTTATTTTTGAGCGTGCCTCCTCTTCTTTTTCCATTTGTTTTGTTTTGTTATCGTTGGTTTTGTTCTTATAGGAAAAGAGATATGTTTGTTTCGAATTTATTTGGCATAAGCCGGCTATCAATGTAAAACCTTTTTTCGGAGGGTTCAAGTGTGGTTTTTGTTGGGTTTAATAAACTGCCTGAATTTATTCTGATAATTGGTTGATAGTTTAGCTGCAAGTAGAGGATGCTGATGAGGAATGTGGTAATTCCGAAACGTGCGTCCATCCAACCATCTTGCAGTCTATAGGGCTTTGCCCAAATAAATTTGACAAACATTCTTTTCCTCTGTTGGTTAAGCTACTCTTGTAGTTTAGTCAATGTATGGTTTTAAGCTGAAATAAAAAAACAACAACAATGCTTAAAGAACAAAACCAACGATAACAAAACAAAACAAATGGAAAAAGAAGAGGAGGCACGCTCAAAAATAAACCCAGCCATGTGAATTCAAATCGATGATTTGACAGTGGCATAGGAAAAGAGATATGTTTGTTTCGAATTTATTTGGCATAAGCCGGCTATCAATGTAAAACCTTTTTTCGGAGGGTTCAAGTGTGGTTTTTGTTGGGTTTAATAAACTGCCTGAATTTATTCTGATAATTGGTTGATAGTTTTGCTGCAAGTAGAGGATGCTGATGAGGAATGTGGTAATTCCGAAACGTGCGTCCATCCAACCATCTTGCAGTCTATAGGGCTTTGCCCAAATAAATTTGACAAACATTCTTTTCCTCTGTTGGTTAAGCTACTCTTGTAGTTTAGTCAATCTATGGTTTTAAGCTGAAATAAAAAAACAACAACAATGCTTAAAGAACAAAACCAACGATAACAAAACAAAACAAATGGAAAAAGAAGAGGAGGCACGCTCAAAAATAAACCCAGCCATGTGAATTCAAATCGATGATTTGACAGTGGCATAGGAAAAGAGATATGTTTGTTTCGAATTTATTTGGCATAAGCCGGCTATCAATGTAAAACCTTTTTTCGGAGGGTTCAAGTGTGGTTTTTGTTGGGTTTAATAAACTGCCTGAATTTATTCTGATAATTGGTTGATAGTTTTGCTGCAAGTAGAGGATGCTGATGAGGAATGTGGTAATTCCGAAACGTGCGTCCATCCAACCATCTTGCAGTCTATAGGGCTTTGCCCAAATAAATTTGACAAACATTCTTTTCCTCTGTTGGTTAAGCTACTCTTGTAGTTTAGTCAATGTATGGTTTTAAGCTGAAATAAAAAAACAACAACAAATAAAATTTTGACAAAATTTTCTATGGAAATAAAATTTTGACAAACATTTGTATAGAAATAAACTTTTGACAAAACTTTCTATAGAAATGAAATTTTGACAAAACTTTCTATAGTAATAATATTTGACAAAATTTTCTATGGAAATAAAGTTTTGGTAGATTATTTTTGGCGATATGGACCAATTTTTGTGTAATAAGTCATCGGCTATATATAACTAAAGACCGATATGGACCAATTTTTACATGGCTGTTAGAGGCCATATATTGACAAAATGTACCAAATTTCAACCGTATCGGATGACTTTTGTTCCTCCAAGAGGTTCCGGACGTCAAATCTGGGGACGGTTTATATGGGAACTATATATAATTATGGACCGATATGGACCAATTTTTGCATGGTTGTTAGAGACCATATACTAACACCATGTACCAAATTTCAACTGGATCGGATGAATTTTGCTCTTCCAAGAGGCTCCGGAGGTCAAATCTGGGGATCGGTTTATATGGGAGCTATATATAATTATGGACCGATATGGACCAATTTTTGCATGGTTGTTAGAGGCCGTATACTAACATCAGGTACCAAATTTCAACCGGATCGGATGAATTTTGCCCCTCCAAGAGGCTCCGGAGGTCAAATCTGGGGATCGGTTTATATGGGGGCTATATATAATTATGGACCGATATGGACCAATTTTTGCATGGTTGTTAAAAACTGTATACTAAGACCACGTACTAAATTTCAACCGGATCGGATGAATTTTGCTCCTCCAAGAGGCTCCGGTGGTCAAATCTGGGGATCGGTTTATATGGGAGCTATATATAATTATGGACCAATATGGACCAATTTTTGCGTGGTTGTTAGAGGCCGTATACTAACATCAGGTACCAAATTTCAACCGGATCGGATGAATTTTGCCCATCCAAAAGTCTCCGGAGGTCAAATCTGGGGATCGGTTTATATGGGGGCTATATATAATTATGGACCGATATGGACCAATTTTTGCATGGTTGTTAGAGACCATATACTAACATCAGGTACCAAATTTCAATCGGATCGGATGAATTTTGCCCCTCCAAGAGGCTCCGGAGGTCAAATCTGGGGATCGGTTTATATGGGAGCTATATATAATTATGGACCGATATGGACCAATTTTTGCATGGTTGTTAGAGACCGTATACTAAGACCACGTACCAAATTTCAACCGGATCGGATGAATTTTGCTGCTCCGGGAGGCTCCCCAAGCCAAATTTGGGGATCGGTTTATATGGGGGCTATACGTAAACGTGGTCCGATATGGCCCATTTTCAATACCATCCGACCTACATCAATAACAACTACTTGTGCCAAGTTTCAAGTCGATAGCTTGTTTCGTGCGGAAGTTAGCGTGATTTCCACAGACG
The DNA here is from genome assembly GCF_050003625.1 of Haematobia irritans. Lineage (NCBI taxonomy): Eukaryota > Metazoa > Arthropoda > Insecta > Diptera > Muscidae > Haematobia > Haematobia irritans. The sequence goes on from NC_134399.1 coordinate 50,365,606, forward strand.
GACGGACAGCCGGACAGACGGACAGACGGACGGACGGACGGACATGCTTAGATCGACTCAGAATTTCACCACGACCCAGAATATATATACTTTATGGGGTCTTAGAGCAATATTTCGATGTGTTACAAACGGAATGACAAAGTTAATATACCCCCATCCTATGGTGGAGGGTATAAAAATAATCCCTTCATCTGTCTTTATTTTGGAATCTTCAATTATCAGGTAACATTCAGTGATGCTAACCTTGGAAAAATTGGTTTATGTGCATTATTGAAATCTACTTGAAAATATGTGTTAACGTTTGTCTTTGAAACTATTCTATAAATAGAACACATGCTTGTATGTATTTGTATACAAATACACATAATTATGTATGAATGGTAAACAATGCCACATTATAAGTATGTTGGCTATGTGGCTCAGTGGATAATGCAAGCATTTTGTAAATTGATGGTACGTGGTTCGGTCCTCCCTCCGGGGTGCAGCGAAAATTTTCTTGAAATGGATGAAATGTGCATTACATCAATACATCCCGTCATCAGTTTAGTTTGTGAATTGCTCTTGCTGGAATCTATTCTAACACGCAGGCCAGCAATTTCATCGATAGTAATTATTTCAAATTGCCAGCATATTAATGAATAATTAAATAATAGTTATATGACACCAACATTATGGAGGAAATCGAATTATACATGTAAAAATGTTTAAGATATTTAATGTTGCATTGATAGTTTTATTTATCAATACGTTTAATAATATAATTATGTTTTCAAACATCTATTGTTATTTTTGGGCTTTTAAGGTCAGGTATTTTAATGCGAATAAAAGATTAATTTATTCCATTTTTGTCATCCAACGTTTCGCTGGGCGATTCCAGCTTCTTCAGGGATGGTATTTTTATTGAATATTTAATCTTTCGTCAGGTTATTTTCTATTGCACTTATAAAGTTTTCTTATTCGCTAACATATGATATGAGACAAACACAAAACTCTATATAATTGCTGAAAATAATCGGATTTAAAACTAAATATCACAGAGCTTTCCTATTATCTAGATCACAGTTGAATATCGAACTGTGATCTAGATAATAGGAAAGCTCTGTGATATTTAGTTTTAAATCTGATTATTTTCAGCAATTATATAAAGTTTTGTGTTTGTCTCATATCATATGTTAGCGAATAAGAAAACTTTATAAGTGCAATAGAAAATAACCTGACGAAAGATTAAATATTCAATAAAAATACCATCCCTGAAGAAGCTGGAATCGCCCAGCGAAACGTTGGATGACAAAAATGGAATAAATTAATCTTTTATTCGCATTAAAATACCTGACCTTAAAAGCCCAAAAATAACAATAGATGTTTGAAAATAATTAAAAAGGTCGAATCGAAAATAAAATTATGTTTTGATTGGTATTATATTATTATTTTTGTATATCATTAATATAGTTTTTAATATTATTATATTTTTTACCGAAAGAAATTAATAAACTATATAGAAATTTAACGTTTACTTTCAGTTAGAACTGGTATTGAATTTCATACAAATTGTGGTTAGAAAATATTCTCAAAATTTTAGCTTTTAATTTGTCTCACATTGAAAACTATTTGAGAAATTATTGAGTAACGATGCATTTCAATTTGAAGATTACAATTGAGTAATTATTGCTGATGTGTTGAATTTTACTGTTGAGGGCAATGTCTGTTTTTTGTTGAGAACGCGATTTTCTCAACAATTTCTCAACTTGAATATTACCCTAATCCTTTGAAAAAATGTTTGAAAAGCTATTGAATTTTGGTATTTTTCAAACGTTTTCACATGGTATTTCATACATTTTTATGCACTTTCTGTACAGGACGATTCATACGCTTTTTTATAGTTTACAAATTCCCTGTATGGGGAATTTTATATAATTTCGTGTTGCATTTATGTGGAAGTAATGAATTTCGACGACAGTTTTTTTTATAGAGAGAAACGTAAAGTACTTGTCCCCACTAAGAAAATATCCACCCTTATTCCTGAAGTCGCCCTCGCTCTCGCCATCGCTTTTTGTCGTCTGTCGCTTTTAAGTCGTCTCGTCATTCAATTGGTATTCCTGTGAAGTCGCGACGGCGACGGCGACGACGACGATTACTTTTTCTACCAATTACAATACTCGGTAATAAAGGCCGATATCACTAGAGAACAATCAGCTGATGTGCAAAAAATTAATTTTAATTTTTTCGGTTTAAAATATTTTTATTTCCGACGCAATTCTATGTCGAAAAATCAAGAAAAATATTTAATTTGGGGCAAGAAAATGTGGATATATATTCAAGGACAGTAAAAGCTTCCAAAACTATAAATATGGAGACGACGCTGAGACCAATGGTACAAGGTCATCATGAAAGAGAACAATCAGCTGATATACAAAACTGAATTTTAATTATTTGCGTTTAAAAGCTATTTGTTTGTTATCCAATTTTGACTTGGAAAATCAAAATAAATGATAAATTTGACTCGGGAAATCATTTAGATATCTACATTAGGACAATAACAACATCCGGCATATACAATTAGAACGACTTTGACATTATGTACCCAAGGATCATTTAAAGTTCGTGAAGGGCACATTTGTTATCTAATTTTGGTGCTAAATAAAATACATTGGCCTTGAAGGGTTTCTATTAAAAATAAATGGAATTGAAAACAACACTTTTACTTTAATTGTACAGTGTTATTTTCTATGATGTGAATGCGATGACCATAATATACTGATTTTTCCCCCGTTTTTTTGTAATTGTTGAAGATTAGTCACTTTGCCTCTTACCAATTTCTATTTTTTAAATTTATGTTTTAATTGTTCGATTAATAAAGTCTAAAAATCTTCTTCAAAAATTAAACACTAAATTCGTCGCTGGTAAATTTAAAGGCGACAAAAAGCGACGATATTGGCGACAAAAAGCGACACCAGGAATACCGATTTTCTTCGATAGCAGAATATATCGACGAACGGAATACCAATTAGTGGCGACAGAGGAAAAACGACGGTGAGGGCGACTTCAGGATTAAGGGTGATCATCTGAACCAATTTCAAATATATATTTATACTTCATTTTTTATTTATAGGGTATAATATGTTCGGTTATTGAGATTTTTCTAAAGATGTCCTTTTTGAATCAATTTTTAAATATGAAATTGAACGCAATCAATCAATGGTTTAGATCAGTTCCATGCAAGCTATGCTAAAAATATACTCATTGTCATACATGTTTTTTGGCACGTTTAGTTACGATTCAATTAGGAAATTAATTGATCCAATTAATTTTTTTTTTAATTGAAGTGGCTTCAATCAAGAAAATTATAGTATCAATCACAGTTTTAATTGGGTATAAAATAAATACTTGATTAAAAATTCATAGATTTCAATAACAAAATTCAATTAATTTTTTAATGGATTCAATAAAAATTTAATTGATGTTGATTGATTGCAAATCTCAATTAATTTTTTAAAGAAAAACGTAACTATTACTTTCTTAACTGATGTAAGTTTTTAGTTTCACTAAAAAATTATTGTTTTAAATACATTTTTAATTAAAACAATAAGTTTTTAATTTTTGATGTGCCATCACTTTTTCAATTTAGTCTTGCGAGTTTTATTAAAAATTTATTTGAACAACTAACTTTTTAATTAAAAAAATTTTAAATTGGCATAATTAACTTAATGCCTGCCTTTTGATTAAAAAGTAATTGTATTTATTAATTTATTAATTGAAAAATTCAACTTCTATATTATTGTTGTTTTTGATCTTAGCTTAAAACCATGCATTGACTAAACTACAAGTGTAGCTTAACCAACAGAGAAAAGTATGCTTATCAAATTTATCAAAAACAAACCCACCCCACTACATTCAAATCGATGGTTTGAGTTTGGCAAAGGAATCGGGCTACCACCTAACCTTAGTCAATGATCGGGCTGCCACCTAACCTTAGTCAATGATTGGTTTTAAGCTGAGATCAAAAACAACAATAATGATTGAAGAGAAACCAACAATAACAAACAAAACGAATTTCAACTTTTTTATTCGACATATTTTGGTGATATTTTTTCTGTGTAGTACCCAACATAAGGCTGGTACTAAGATTGTGTTTCGAAACCTAAATTACAGGTTTTTGATTTTCACCAGCAAAACACCAGCTTAGAAAATTTTATTTCAATATTCAGGTACTTTATTCGCTTTCTGCACTTAATTTTCTTTTTTTTTATAATTAATTCTAAACTAAATTTTACTGAATTGATGCGTGCGTTTGTGTCCAAACGTTAACAGGAGTACGTAAATTCTCGATAATACTACACAGAAAAAGGTAAACTGTAATTTAAACGGTAATTTAATGACCAGATCTACTTTTTAACTGCACTTCACGAAATTACATCCTCTCATAAAAGATATTTAACGAAAAGTATTACTATTTTTGAGAATCATACGAAATTTTTCTACTGCGTTAGTTCATATTGAACTTATGTGTACGGTCAATAAATTTTATATCCACGTTTAGTTCATAAAATATTTGTGACAAAAATGGAAAAATGTTCATCAATTAAGTTTAGCCATTTTATTTCCAATAAGTTAAATTTTTGTGTGAAATAATAAAATTTACTTGTTTCAGTAAAAAATCTTAAATTGAAAGCAGTTAAGAATAGTTCATTAACTAGAATAAGGCATGGAATTTTACTAATACTGTTTTCTTCGCTGGGTATAACAATTTACTAATGAACATGAAAATTTTATTCACTGATAACAAAGCATTCGTGAAAATAAATTAAAAGCAAATTTAGTAAAATTTCTTATAAAGTGATAATACTGACTTCCTTTATTATAGAAAGCTTATCATACATACAATAACACTTAGAAAAATATTTTAGTTCATTCGTACTAAGAAGTATTCAATCCATTCCAAACTTCAGACTTGTAGAATATAGGAAAATTTTCTATATTTCTTTTATCTGCCTGTAATCGATACCTATCATCGATGTAATCCATATGTTTGCACGTGGGTTGTTTTTTGCTTAGTTGGAATCGAGTTGTTATGGTATACGGGGGATTGTTAAAAAATAATATAGTTAAATAATATAATAAATTACAAATAAAATGTATAAAATATTTGTTATTTTAAATTAGTGAGAAAAATTTTTTTTTTTGAAAATTATTGAACATAAATAACAAAAAGTCTATCAATGTTCGTGTTTGTGTATAAAGGAAGAAAACACAAATAGAAAAATAATCCCTTCATCTGTCTTTATTTTGGAATCTTCAATTATCAGGTAACATTCAGTGATGCTAACATTGGAAAAATTGGTTTATGTGCATTATTGAAATCTACTTGAAAATATGTGTTAACGTTTGTCTTTGAAACTATTCTATAAATAGAACACATGCTTGTATGTATTTGTATACAAATACACATAATTATGTATGAATGGTAAACAATGCCACATTATAAGTATGTTGGCTATGTGGCTCAGTGGATAATGCAAGCATTTTGTAAATTGATGGTACGTGGTTCGGTCCTCCCTCCGGGGTGCAGCGAAAATTTTCTTGAAATCATAAATTTCTAAATTGTATATTGTAGAAGATAAAGTGCAAAATAGGCCATGCAGATACAAAATGACCACCCAGAAAAAAGTGCTTTCGAACCTAAAGGAACAAATTTTCATCAATTAAGTTTAGCCATTTTATTTCCATTAAGTTAAATTTTTGTTTGAAATAATAAAATTTACTTCTTTCAGTAAAAAAATCTTTAACTGAAAGCAGTTAAGGATAGTTCATTAACTAGAATAAGGCATGGAATTTCACTAATACTGTTTTCTTCGCAGGGTATAAGAATTTACTACTGAACAAAAAAATTTTATTCACTGATAACAAAGCATTCGTAAAAATAAATATAAAGCAAATTTAGTAAAATTTCTTATAAAGTGATAATTATGACTTCCTTTACTATAGAAAACTTATCATACATTGTTTTCAATTCAATTCATTTTATTCATCCAAAATTGCATAGGTTTACATATAGTATTGAAGACAATTTTAAGATTTTATCTATAAGATATTGAAACAAATAAAGGGTGATACGGTCAAAATGTGGTCAATATAAACTTGACGTATTTCTTTCAATTTTGCATTTAAAAAACCTGAACACCCCCATTTTGAAGGTGTGTGTGTAGAATGTTGCACCTATTTTGATTTTGGAATTCACTCTTCAGTTGTCAAAATGCCGTCCAAGCAAGAAGAGCAGCGTATTAAAATTTTGCTCGCGCATCGCGAAAATCTGAGCTACTCGCATGCAAAGCTGCCAATATCTCTAAAAGTTGCCAAATCAGCCGTTACAAATGTAATTAAAGTGTTTGGGGAACGTTTGCCGACAGCCAGGACATTATGTACCCAAGGATCATTCAAAGTTCGTGAAGGGCACATTTGTTATCTAATTTTGGTGCTAAATAAAATACATTGGCCTTGAAGGGTTTCTTTTAAAAATAAATGGAATTGAAAATCAACACTTTTACTCTAATTGTACAGTGTTATTTTCTATGATGTGAATGCGATGACCATAATATACTGATTTTTCCCCCGTTTTTTTGTAATTGTTGAAGATTAGTCACTTTACCTCTTACCAATTTCTATTTTTTAAATTTATGTTTCAATTGTTCGATTAATAAAGTCTAAAAATCTTCTTCAAAAATTAAACACTAAATTCGTCGCTGGTAAATTTAAAGGCGACAAAAAGCGACGATATTGGCGACAAAAAGCGACACCAGGAATACCGATTTTCTTCGATAGCAGAATATATCGACGAACGGAATACCAATTAGTGGCGACAGAGGAAAAACGACGGTGAGGGCGACTTCAGGAATAAGGGTGATCATCTGAACCAATTTCAAATATATATTTATACTCCATTTTTTATTTATAGGGTATAATATGTTCGGTTATTGGGATTTTTCTAAAGATGACCTTTTTGAATCAATTTTTAAATATGAAATTGAACGCAATCAATCAATGGTTTAGATCATTTCCATGCAAGCTATGCTAAAAATATACTCATTGTCATACATATTTTTTGGCACGTTTAGTTACGAGTTTTGGTGGAGAAATCGAACATACACACAAAAAATTTTCTGATTCCATTAGGAAATTAATTGATCCAATTAATTTTTTTTAATTGAAATGGCTTCAATCAAGAAAATTATACATGTCTGTTCTGGCTCACACCGCATTGTGCACCACACTATACACTTTCTACACACCACACACAAAGTTAGTTGTTCTGAGTCACACGTGTGAACTCTTTTTTCGGACTTTTAATCGAAAAATGTGACAGCTGATTTTTTCTGCAAGCCATATTATTTGCAGATAGAAATTATAAACAAAACATATTTTGCCGGTATAAACATAAAAAATTAAATGTAATGCATAATTCAAAGCCATAAAATGCCTGCCGGATTTTTGTTAGGAGTGACTAATGTAAGGACAAGAGCAATTTATCAAGAACAAATAAGAAGGCGATTTCTACCTTTGTTTTGATTTGTTTTTTTTTTCTATCCCTCCTCAATGTTACTCATGAACAAACGATCGCCGTGTCGTTCTCGTTTTAGTTTTTGACGGCGGAGAAGTTTTTTTTTGGTTTTGGTCAAACAGTTTTTAACATCCATACATTAAAGGAAATTTTATTATAGTGGGCATAATTAACTATTCTGTTAAGGTTTTTCTCATTTGTATTGCTTAAATATTTACAATAATATTGCAAACAAATTTTCTATCGTGGCGGCCTCCATTTGCAGAAAGATGGTGGCGGCGCTAGTTTTTTTTAATTTGCTCAGTGATTTGTGCACCAAGAACACTTTGCAGAATTGAAGATGCCATATTTTTCATGCAATAAATTTGGTAAAATTCACTTTTCTTAGCCCATTGATTTTGTAAAAGTTATAATTTAATTACCTTATATTTTCAAAAAGACCTTTGATTTGTTTAGGAAAGCGGATAGTATTCACAAAAATCAAAGATAATTTTGCTTAAAACTTTTTTGTGTTAACTTTTAAAAATTGTGGCAACATTATACTTTCGAACACACTGAAAATCAGCTGATTAAAACAAACCCAAAATTTATACACCAATCAGAGGAAATTTCGGTTCAAATTTTAGATGGATTTTTAAAATCGTGGTTTCTGCCATATATAAGTGACTTTCCCAATAAAATTTGCAAATATTTATAAAAAAACATATTAAAGTTTCAGATTCTGTTATTTATTTGTTATAAAAACTTCTAACTTTGCATACGATGGCTGTATACTAAGCCTACACAAAAGAAATGTTCGTGTACATTTTCCAGGTCTATAACGGTGTATAGTGTTGGCCAGAACACCTTTTAAGTGTGACACCATACGAAAATTGTACATGTGTGTACCAGAACAGACACGATAGTGTCAATATCAGTTTTAATTGGGTATAAAATAAATACTTGATTAAAAATTCATAGATTTCATTAACAAAATTCAATTAATTTTTTAATGGATTCAATAAAAATTTAATTAATGTTGATTGATTGCAAATCTCAATTAAATTTTTAAAGAAAAACGTAACTATTACTTTCTTAACTGATTTAAGTTTTTAGTTTCACAAAAAAATTATTGTTTTAAATACATTTTTAATTAAAACAATAAGTTTTTAATTTTTGATGTGCCATCACTTTTCAATTTAGTCTTGCGAGTTTTATTAAAAATTTATTTGAACAACTAACTTTTTAATTAAAAAAATTTAAAATTGACATAATTAACTTAATGTCTGCCTTTTGATTAAAAAGTAATTGTATTTATTAATTTATTAATTGAAAATTTCAACTTCTATATTATTGTTGCTTTTGATCTTAGCTTAAAACCATGCAATGACTAAACACAAGTATAGCTTAACCAACAGAGAAAAGTATGCTTATCAAATTTATCAAAAACAAACCCACCCCACTACATTCAAATCGATGATTTGAGTTTGGCAAAGGAAAAGAGATATGATTGAAAATTTGTTTAGGCAGTAGCAAACTATCAAACCTTTTTCGGAAGGTTCAAGTGTAGTTCACTTTGGGTTGAGTGAATTAGCCAAATTTATTCAGATAATTGGTTGATAGTTTTGCTGCAAGTAGAGGATGCTGATGAGGAATGTGGTAATTCCGAAACAGCTGTACATCCAACCATCCTGCATTCTATAGGGCTTTGCCCAAATAAATTTGTAAGCATACTTTTCCTCTGTTGGTTAAGCTACACTTGTAGTTTAGTCAATGGATTATCCCAAAGGATAGTCAAAGGATTATCCCACCTCAGTAATCCTGGTAACATTTCTGAGGGTTTCTTCTTCTTCTTCTTCTTCTTCTTCTTCTTCTTCTTCTTCTTCTTCTTCTTTATTGCTGACATTTCCGATGCAATCTCAGATTTAAGTAAAAAATAACATGAGACACTTAATCTAATCGTTATTTTTGTTTTGTTGACATTACCGTCTAGTTCTATAACAATTATAATACATATATATCTATATAGCTATACAAAGGTTTACATATAATATTATATTTGTATTTTTGATCTTGTAAAAAAATTGTAAAGTTTTTTATATGCTTCTACGTTTCGGGTCTTTAAAATGTCGCCGATATTGTGAGTGTTCATCCCGAGTTGTGTTAGGCCATTCCGGAGTTCACTTCTTATGTCGTCACTTATCAGTTCACATTCAAAAACGATATGATGCATATTTTGGATAAGACCACAGTCACATTGGTCAGTATCCGATATATTTATCCTGTGAAGATGGGATCTTAGTTGGTTATGTCCAAATCTTAGTCTGTTGATTGTTGTGATTGTGTGTCTTGGCAGTTGGGTATCTTTAAACCACGGACTTTTGTTGACCTTTGGTTCCATTTGAAAGAGGGCTCTTCCAAATACACTTGGATCCCAGCGGTGTTGCCACGAAGCGATTGCGTTTATCTTGTCAGACTGATAAATATCCCTGTGGAATACCTGTCTGGTATGTGCCCGTATGTATTCGTTGTTTGCAATACGATCGGCTCTTTCGTTTCCTGTAATACCACAGTGACTTGGAATCCATAATAGGTGAACACTTTTGCCATATGTGTGTAAATCAAATATTAATTGTTTTATTTTGTAGATGAATGGGTGGTGTTTATTCCGTGTAGTAGATTTTATTGCCTCTAGTGTAGATCGACTGTCTGACATTATAGGAAACTTGTTGCTCGGCCAATATTTTATATATTCTAGTGTTTTGAGTATTGCGAATGATTCTGCAGTAAATATTGAGATGATATTTTGCAATTGGAATGAATGTTCTCCACCATTTGGATGCCAAAAGGCTGATGTGACCCGTTCTGTAGTTTTTGAACCGTCTGTGTATAATTGTTCTAAGTCTTTCCATCTTCCATTTGTGACCTGTAGAAACTTAGCTCGTATTTCCTCGTGAGAAGTAAAATTCTTCGTCACTTTGAGAAATTCGACAACTACTTTATTATGAGTTGCTTCAAAATCTATTTGAAATTTTGGATGAGGATAGTAAGATATCATGTTATCTATTTCCATTTTACGTTTTACTTGTACCATCCATTTCGGTATTTTTGTGAACCCTTTGTCCAAATAAGTGTGTATGTTAGCCATTGTCCCATGATTTGGCTGGGAGCATAACTTATTTGCAAAACGTTCTCCTAAATACGAAATTCTGTCGGGGATGGGAATAGTATTGGCGGTTTGTTCTAGGGATCTATAGTACAAACCAATAATCGATTTTTCGACATTTCGATTATTGACTTTTAATCAAAAATCGATTTTCGATTATTTTTACCAATGAAAATTCGAATATTCGATTTTTCATAATCGATTTTCATAGAAATAATGATTCTAAAAAATATACGATTTTATGAAATCTATTTGTCTTTTTGTGAGTATTATTAACAATAGTTGTTAATAAAAGCAAAAAATTAGTTCCAGTCAAACATGTTAATTTTTAAATTTGTTTAAAAATTAAAATGTTCAACATAAAATTTTTAACATGTGCCAATCATTAATTTTTATTTCCCCAAATAATTACACTATAAATTCAAGGAAATTGAAAACACAAAGGATTCATTTCCACCAATTTGATATTTTATTTAATAAAATCAGAAGTTTTATTTTTCTAGTTCAAAATTTAAACTAAATTGGTGATCAAAACTAAAAATTAGTTGAAAATCTAAAATCGATTTTGCGATTAGTTTTAGCTTAATAATCGATTTCGACTTTTTTAGATTTTCATGCCAAAATTCGAATAATCGATTTTCGATTTATAGATCCCTAGTTTGTTCAAGGCTAAGAACATGTGTGGAACACATTGCCCCTAGACAGATGCGTAGACACTTGTATTGTATTCTCTGCAGTGTCAGAAGTACATTTTTTGGACAGTCTAGAAGGATAAAAGCCATGTATTCAATTTTAGGGCGTATGACAGCTGAATAAATCTTTAGCAAGTTCTGTGGATCAGAACCCCAGGAAACTCCGCATAATGTACTCAAAATATTTGTGAAATTATTGCAGCTATTTTTAACGCTTTTGACGTGTGGTTTGTAGTCAAGATTTTCGTGCAGGGTAAATCCCAAAAAATTGAACGATGAAACATATTCTATTGGTGTTCCGGCGACGTATATATCGTTCGATGGAGGTATTTGTTTCGATTTCTAGGAGAAAATTACCGCTTTAGATTTTGTTGGTGAGAGATCCAGATTAATTAGTTTTAGATTTTCCGTCAGAATATCAAGGTTAATTTGTATTGTAGATAATGCAACACTAATATCTCTGTGTGACGTATAAATAACAACATCATCTGCATATGCGAGGGAAAATGCAGACAAGTTGTTGGTGATGTCGTTAACGTATATGTTGAAGAGGAGAGGGCTTATGATAGACCCTTGTGGTGTTCCTGTGTAAGATCTTCTGCTGTAACATTTGTTCGAAGATTCTATCATCAATTCTTTAAATAATAGTAGATTTTGTAGTACTAGCTTAGTGTGTCTTGATATACCGATAAGTTCTACTTTTTCTAGTAAGATACTGATGTTTACACCTTCAAATGCATTTTTAATGTCTACAAAGACGGCAACAGTAAATTCGTCTTCTTCCATTTTGAGTTTTATGTGGGACCACAGAGTGGCGATGTTGTCAGCCGTGCTACGACCAACGCGAAAACCATTCTGTTGTGTCATGAGTTTGTCATTTCGTTCTAGGAAGTTTTCTATCCGGGATTTTATCATTTTTTCAAATATCTTTCTTAAACATGATATTAATGCTATAGATCTATATGAAGATGGTTCTTGTGGTGGTTTATTCTTTTTTAGAATAGGAACTATTTTAAATTTTCTCCAATTATCAGGAATGACACCAGTTTTCCAGATGTTATTGTATATTTCAAGGAGGGCTGTTTCATTTTTTGCATTAAGAGACTTAATATGATCATTGCGTATGCCGTCAAGTCCGGGTGAAGAGTTCTTAGACGATATTATAGCTAATTCCAGTTCACTGTATTTAAATGGTGGATCGTAATTAATATCTGGTATATGTTGTAGCATAATTTGCTCTCCTGTAGGTCCCGAGGGTCCTGTTATTGAGTCCATAAATTGCGAGAGTATATGCTCGCTTATTAGATGTGTCGTCGTCTTCCATCCTTTAAATTGTTTCACTTTCTTCCACAGTTCAGCAGCTGTGATGTCGCAATTTATTTCTTCGCAATATTGTTTCCATCCAAGATTTCGTTGTTTCCTTATAATATAGAAATACTCTTTTCGAGATTCTTCTAAATGTTTAAGATTTTGACGTGATGGTTCTTTTTGGAATTTGCAGGCCGCGAGATGTTGCTTTGCTGCAGCTTTATTGCATGTACTATTCCACCAGACAGTATGTTTTCAGTTTTTCCGCTTCCGCATTTTTTTACATCGTTCAAATAATAATCGCGCAAATTTGTCGCATTTTGCATGTTCCTCGGCAGCTAAAAATCGTTCGTCTTGAAGTATCTCGAAGACCGCTTTGTTAATAGTGGCTTTGTTTAAAGCTTTTGGCAAGTAGAATTTCTCATATCCTATTTTTTCTGCTTGCGATGCGTGTATTTTAATTTCGATACAACAGTGGGTGCTGCCCATTGTCTCTCTAAGAGTTTTCCATGATGTTATGTTTGCAATACTGCTGGAAGTTAATGTCAAATCTACTGCCGAATGTCCGCGAGATCCGAAATAAGTCCGTGAATTATCGTTCAGAATTGCAAAATTATAATCTTCTGAAAACTGTTTCATCTCTCGGCCTTTTGGATCATTGAAAGAATTACCCCAATCTTGATGATGGGCAATAAAGTCGCCACATATAAGTATATATTCATAATTGGTGTAGTTGTCCATAATTCTTTTGATGTCATCCGCTTTGTATTGAATGTTTGGTGGAATGTAGAAAGATAGTATTAGTATTGAACCTAATTGGAAGAAAATTTCACAAGCTCGGTATTCGACACCTGTTTGCGAATAGTGTTGGTGAACGTTTTTATATTTTATTGAAATGAATGAAAATTGCCACGCCACCTCCCCTATTTGAGGATGGACGATCTTTTCTTAGGATATTGTAATTAGCTATTTTGAATGTGTCAGCTGGTTGTAGAAATGTCTCGCTAATGCAGGCTATTGAGTATTTATTGTCATTTAGAAATCTGGTTATTTGATGTTGTTTTGATCTGACGCTAGTGGAGTTAAATTGCAGGATCTTTATGTCCATTATCTATTGTTGAATTTTTTGAAATAAATGTGGAATGGAATTGTTCGAAGTCTTGGTTGTTTGCAATTAGTTTTACCTCTTTGGCAATAAGTTGGGCGTCAATAGACATATCAGAGTTAAGGCTGAGATCTAAATTAGATTCTTCTTCTAGGAAAGAGAGTAATACTGAGTCAGTATGACTTGAGTCATTATTATTGATAGCTGTTGTAGCGTGCGGCGTATCAGGGATTTCTGGAATGTTTCCAGCTGCTAGGGTCGTTGAAACCGTTTCCTCAATTTGGGTTGAGTGAATGTTTGGTTGAACACTATTTGGTGTTTTAGGATCCTCAGCTCTACGTCTTTTATTACCTATTGTTGGAAAATCATTGGAGTTGAAAACAAATGTTGTTGGTAAGTTTAATATCACTTCTTTTTTCTTTGGTGCCATAGACTTGGCTTTTTCAATGTTTAGTTTCTTTAGTTGAACTCTTTTCACAGATATGGGAGGTTGCTCCATGTAATTGTTTGCAATTTACACACATTGCAGTTTCAGTACAGGCGTCGTTATGTATTTTTCCACAGTTGTGGCATACCTTTTTAATTCTGCTACAAACTTTTTCAGAGTGGTTAAATCTCCAACATTTTTTACACTGCACTACCGATTCTATGTATGGTTTCACAACAAAAATTACTCCAAGGAGCACGACGTGCGATGGGAGTGTTCTGCCTGCTACCGTAATAGTGACGGTGTCCAGTTGTTGTAATCCATTTTTGTGTTTTCTTTTGAAACGTCTTATTTCAGTGATTTTGGCGTAATCTGGTAGAGGTTGATACTCTTCAGATTGGCGTATGTATAGGTTATTGAAAATAAATTCTTCAGTGAGATCATCATCCACAGGTATGTTAACGACTTCTCGAGCTTCACATAGTTCCGTGGGGATATATATGCGATAATTTGCTCTTAATGTAAGGTCAGCGGCGATTTTATTGGCAGTTTCCAAAGTTTTTGTTGTAATTCGTAACTTTTTCTTTGATATGTAGTAAATTTCAATGTCGGCGTGCGCACCATATAGTTACTTGCTGAATTTAGCAAGTTTGATAGGTGAGCCACCCAGGAATGGTTGAACGAAAATGTGGCATTCAGCTTCATGGCGAAAGTATTTTCGGATTCTTGGGAGAAGTATCTTGTCTCCTCCGGAATCACCCACTTTCTCCACTGCCTCCGGTTCTGGCCAGACCATGCTTGTCACACTATAATATATTATGTTTGAAGATCAGATAATATAAAATTGTGTAAACTAGAAAGCTAATAGATTTTTCTTTTAATTTTTGATGTACAAAATAGCAATTATATCAATAATTTCTTTAAAAGTTTTGTTCTGCTTAAAAAACGTGACTTTCCGCGTGCGTCGATCAGCTGTTTTTTCTTCTGAGGGTTTCAAAACTTCTTTAAGTGGTTTCACTGCAATGTGGAACGCCGTTCGGACTCGGCTATAAAAAGGAGGTCCCTTGTCATTGAGCTTACCATGGAATCGGGCAGCACTCAGTGATAAGAGAGAAGTTCACCAATGTGGTATCACAATGGACTGAATAGTCTAAGTGAGCCTGATACATCGGGCTGCCACCTAACCTAACCTTAGTCAATGATTGGTTTTAAGCTGAGATCAAAAAGAACAATAATGATTGAAGAGAAACCAACAATAACAAACAAAACGAATTTCAACTCTTTTATTGGACATATTTTGGTGATATTTTTTCTGTGTAGTACCCATCATAAGGCTGGTACTAAGATTGTGTTTCGAAACCTAAATTACAGGTTTTTGATTTTCACCAGCAAAACACCAGCTTAGAAAATTTTATTTCAATATTCAGGTACTTTATTCGCTTTCTGCACTTAATTTTCTTTTTTTTTAATAATTAATTCTAAACTAAATTTTACTGAATTGATGCGTGCGTTTGTGTCCAAACGTTAACAGGAGTACGTAAATTCTCGATAATACTACACAGAAAAAAGGTAAACTGTATTATAGAAAGAATTTAATGACCTGATCTACTTTTTAACTGTACTTCACGAAAGTACATCCTTTCATAAAAGATATTTAACGCAAAGTATTACTATTTTTGGGAATCATACGAAATTTTTCTACTGCATTAGTTCATATTGAACTTATGCGTACGGCCAATACATTTTATATCCACGTTTAGTTCATAAAATATTTGTGACAAAAATGGACAATTTCATTGGGCTGTGCAAATTTTCCGGAAAAATAATAAAGTTTAATTACAAATATTTTGTACCATAAAAATAAATTGCGTTAGTTTAACTACTCAAAGTAATAATTCAATTCTTTGATGTATGTCCCTACCAAACTTTTAATGTGCATTATTTAAATCTACTTCTTGAAAATATGTGTTAGCTTTTTTCTTTGAAACTATTCTATAAATAGAACACATGCTTGTATGTATTTGTATACAAATACACATAATTATGTATGAATGGTAAACAAAGCCACATTAAAAGTATGTTGGCTATGTGGCTCAGTGGATAATGCACGCATTTTGTAAACTGATGGTACGTGGTTCGATCCTCCCTCCGGGGTGCAGCGAAAATTTTCTTGAAATTATAAATTTCTAAATTGTTTGTATATTGTAGAAGATAAAGTGCAAAATAGGCCATGCACATACAAAATGACCACTCAAAAAAAAGTGCTTTCGAAACTAAAGGAAAAAATGTTCATCAATATGGCAAATGTATTAGAAGAAAGTGAGGTAATACTATATGCAGATGACACATTGATTTTTACGGAAGCTGATACGCCAAATGAATGCTATATAAAAATGGAAAAAGACTTAAGTGCGCTTAATACATGGTTGAATATGAATAGACTAAAACTTAATGAAAGTAAGACTAAAATTATGGAAATAAACATGAACACTAATAGGAGTATTAAAATAAAAGACAAAGAAATAGAAAAAGTAACAAACATAAAGTACCTTGGAATAATCATTGACAAAGATTTAAAATTTAAAGAACACCTGGAATATATATGCAAAAAGATAGGAAAAAAACTTGGATTTTTCAAAAGAATAAGAAATCAAATGTCAACGACAACAGCGATAAATATATATAATACGATGATAAAACCACATTTTGAATATGCTTCAACAGTGTTATATACATGTTGTACGCAGAACCAAATTGATAGGCTGCAGAAACTTCAAAATAAAGGTATGAGATGTATACTAAGGATGAATAGATATGCAAATATAAAATGGATGCTGGATACATTAAAATGGCTTAATATAAGACAACGTTTAGAAATGAATACTATGGTATTTATACAAAAAATGAAAATGGGAATTGCGCCGGAGTACTTAAGCGAGCAACTACAAATGGTAGGAGACGCTCAACCATATGGGCTAAGAAATGCAGAAAACTTCAGGATCAAACGATTAACAACGAGTGCTGGACAAATGAGTCTTTTCTACAAAGGGTTACAAACATACAACAGATTACCAAACTATATAAAATGTCAAGAAAATAATATTGTATTTAAAAAACTTATTGTTGATTTTATTAAAAATAGAGAATTATATCAAGATATAAGAATATTAAGAATATAACTGTTTGTATAACATAGTATAATAATACTTTAAATAAATGTCAAAAAAAAAAAAAATTAAGTTTAGCCATTTTATTTCCAATAAGTTAAATTTTTGTGTGAAATAATAAAATTTACTTGTTTCAGTAAAAAATCTTAAATTGAAAGCAGTTAAGAATAGTTCATTAACTAGAATAAGGCATGGAATTTTACTAATACTGTTTTCTTCGCTGGGTATAACAATTTACTAATGAACAAGACAATTTTATTCACTGATAACAAAGCATTCGTAAAAATTAATAAAAGCAAATTTAGTAAAATTTCTTATAAAGTGATAATACTAACTTCCTTTATTATAGAAAGCTTATCATACATACAATAACACTTAGAAAAATATTTTAGTTCATTCGTACTAAGAAGTATTCAATCCATTCCAAACTTCAGACTTGTAGAATATAGGAAAATTTTCTATATTTCTTTTATCTGCCTGTAATCGATACCTATCATCGATGTAATCCATATGTTTGCACGTGGGTTGTTTTTTGCTTAGTTGGAATCGAGTTGTTATGGTAATATAATAAATTACAAATAAAATGTATAAAATATTTGTTATTTTAAATTAGTGAGAACATTTTTTGTTTTTTTTTTTTTTTGAAAATTATTGAACATAAATAACAAAAAGTCTATCAACGCTCGTGTTTGTGTATAAAGGAAGAAAACACAAATAGAAAAATAATCCCTTCATCTGTCTTTATTTTGGAATCTTCAATTATCAGGTAACATTCAGTGATGCTAACCTTGGAAATATGTGTTAGCGTTTGTCTTTGAAACTATTCTATAAATAGAACACATGCTTGTATGTATTTGTATACAAATACACATAATTATGTATGAATGGTAAACAATGCCACATTATAAGTATGTTGGCTATGTGGCTCTGCGGATAATGCAAGCATTTTGTAAATTGATGGTACGTGGTTCGGTCCTCCCTCGGGGTGCAGCGAACATTTTCTTGAAATCATAAATTTCTAAATTGTATATTGTAGAAGATAAAGTGCAAAATAGGCCATGCAGATACAAAATGACCACCCAGAAAAAAGTGCTTTCGAAACTAAAGGAACAAATTTTCATCAATTAAGTTTAGCCATTTTATTTCCATTAAGTTCAATTTTTGTTTGAAATAATAAAATTTACTTGTTTCAGTAAAAAATCTTTAACTGAAAGCAGTTAAGGATTGTTCATTAACTAGAATAAGGCATGGAATTTCACTAATACTGTTTTCTTCGCAGGGTATAAGAATTTACTACTGAACAAAAAAATTTTATTCACTGATAACAAAGCATTCGTAAAAATAAATATAAAGCAAATTTAGTAAAATTTCTTATAAAGTGATAATTATGACTTCCTTTACTATAGAAAACTTATCATACATTTTTTTTTCAATTCAATTCATTTTATTCATCCAAATTTTCATAGGTTTACATATAGTATTGAAGACAATTTTGAGATTTTATCTATAAGATATTGCAACAAATAAAGGGTGGTACGGTCAAAATGTGGTTAATATAAACTTGACGTATTTCTTTCAATTTTGCATTTAAAAACCTGAACACCCCTCATTTTGAAGGTGTGTGTGTGTAGAATGTTGCACCTATTTTGATTTTGGAATTCACCCTTCAGTTGTCAAAATGCCGTCCAAGCAAGAAGAGCAGCGTATCAAAATTTTGCTCGCGCATCGCGAAAATCCGAGCTACTCGCACGCAAAGCTGGCAATATCGCTAAAAGTTGCCAAATCAGCCAATACAAATGTAATTAAAGTGTTTGGGGAACGTTTGTCGACAGCCAGGAAGTCTGGATCGGGGGAAAATCTAAAACCGGAAGCCGCTGAGACGACAAAGAGATTTGCCGGTAGTTTCAAGCGAAACCCTAACCTCTCTCTCCGAGATGCCGCAAATAAGCTGGGTGTATCGTCTACAACCGTGCATCGAGCAAAAAAAACGAGCCGGACTATCGACTTACAAGAAGGTAGTGACTCCAAATCGCAATGATAAACAAAATACGACGTCCAAAGCGCGATCCCGGAGGCTGTACACGACGATGCTGACGAAGTTTGACTGCGTGGTAATGGGCGACGAAACCTACGTCAAAGCCGACTACAAGCAGCTTCCGGGACAGGAGTTTTATACGGCAAAAGGAAGGGGAAAGGTAGCAGATATTTTCAAGCACATAAAACTGTCAAAGTTCGCAAAGAAATATGTGTTTTGGCAAGCCATCTGTACCTCTGGCTTGAAAAGCAGCATTTTCATAGCTTCCGGGACTGTCAACCAAGAATTTTACCTGAATAAACGCCAACAACAACGTGCAGGTGGTTCCCAAGGACAAGAACCCTCCCAACACGCCAGAGCTCCGCCCAATTGAGAAATACTGGTCTATTGTCAAGCGGAACCTAAAGAAGACCAAAAAAAAACTGCTAAGGACGAGCAGCAGTTCAAGGCAAACTGGCTTTCTGCGGCGAAGAAGGTGGACAAGGTGGCTGTACAAAATCTGATGGCAGGTGTCAAGCGTGAGGCCCGGCAATTCGGATTTGGAAAAGCGAAAGTCTAACTGAATATTTTTCCTGAATTTTATACTAATTGAACTTGAAAAAGAAATTTAATTTGATTTTTTAAATAAACGATTTCACCGATTTACACGCGTTTTCCGTTGACCAAATTTTGACCGTATCACCCTTTAGACATGACAACCTTGTTTTCTATGTAATAGTATCTTGTAACTAACATAAACCACTATTTGCATTCATTACTTTTTATTCTCACTATAATGTAATCTTTTGTCATCATGGAATAATCATTCGTATCCAATACTTCAATTGTATAACTTCTTCCATTGTAACTATTGTTTAATAATTTATTAATATTAGTGTTAAATCTTATTCATCGCGTTTTTATTTCAAATCTAATACACAACATAGGAATACAACTTTTTTTGCTGACTGTATATAAGTACACGACACATCAATTATGTATCCCAGATCAATTATGTATTAGCAAACTCGGCGAACTCCGTTTTGCTAGCTTCGTTATATGCACGATTTCATTTGGTTATTAAAAGATGAAAAAAATTTAATTTTATTTTATATTTGAAAAAGAAAAATTTTATTTTATTCCAAAAATATAGTGTTATTTATTTGAACTTGTGTAAATGAAAGTGAATCCAAAGTAATTACTGAATCAAAGCGTTATACGTTATTATTCGTTTCATTGAAGTGCTCTTTGGTAAACCACATTTTTTGTTTTTTGGTCTGACGTTAATACAAATAAAGCGGATGGTGTCCACACTCTTGAACACGCAACATATAACTGACCATGTGAAAAACAATGATTTTATAAATTTATCCCCCAAATACTAAGCGATTGGCCTTGCGACTTGCGAACGGAGAGCGAACTGGAAATTGCAATCGTTGAAGTCAAACGGAAGATTGGTCGGAATCATTAGTATTCGAGGAATACATACATTTTCTGCTTACTTTCCGTTAATAATAATAATAATTATAATAATAATAATAATAATAATAATAATAATAATAATAATAATAATAATAATAATAATAATAATAATAATAATAATAATAATTATTATAATAATAATAATAATAATAATAATAATAATAATAATAATAATAATAATAATAATAATAATAATAATAATAATAATAATAATAATAATAATAATAATAATAATAATAATAATAATAATAATAATAATAATAATAATAATAATAATAATAATAATAATAATAATAATAATAATAATAATAATAATAATAATAATAATAATAATAATAATAATAATAATAATAATAATAATAATAATAATAATAATAATAATAATAATAATAATAATAATAATAATAATAATAATAATAATAATAATAATAATAATAATAATAATAATAATAATAATAATAATAATAATAATAATAATAATAATAATAATAATAATAATAATAATAATAATAATAATAATTATTATAATAATAATAATAATAATAATAATAATAATAATAATTATTATAATAATAATAATAATAATTATTATTATTATTAAAGTACCTTGGAATAATCATTGACAAAGATTTAAAATTTAAAGAACACCTGGAATATATATGCAAAAAGATAGGAAAAAAACTTGGATTTTTCAAAAGAATAAGAAATCAAATGTCAACGACAACAGCGATAAATATATATAATACGATGATAAAACCACATTTTGAATATGCTTCAACAGTGTTATATACATGTTGTACGCAGAACCAAATTGATAGGCTGCAGAAACTTCAAAATAAAGGTATGAGATGTATACTAAGGATGAATAGATATGCAAATATAAAATGGATGCTGGATACATTAAAATGGCTTAATATAAGACAACGTTTAGAAATGAATACTATGGTATTTATACAAAAAATGAAAATGGGAATTGCGCCGGAGTACTTAAGCGAGCAACTACAAATGGTAGGAGACGCTCAACCATATGGGCTAAGAAATGCAGAAAACTTCAGGATCAAACGATTAACAACGAGTGCTGGACAAATGAGTCTTTTCTACAAAGGGTTACAAACATACAACAGATTACCAAACTATATAAAATGTCAAGAAAATAATATTGTATTTAAAAAACTTATTGTTGATTTTATTAAAAATAGAGAATTATATCAAGATATAAGAATATTAAGAATATAACTGTTTGTATAACATAGTATAATAATACTTTAAATAAATGTCAAAAAAAAAAAAAATTAAGTTTAGCCATTTTATTTCCAATAAGTTAAATTTTTGTGTGAAATAATAAAATTTACTTGTTTCAGTAAAAAATCTTAAATTGAAAGCAGTTAAGAATAGTTCATTAACTAGAATAAGGCATGGAATTTTACTAATACTGTTTTCTTCGCTGGGTATAACAATTTACTAATGAACAAGACAATTTTATTCACTGATAACAAAGCATTCGTAAAAATTAATAAAAGCAAATTTAGTAAAATTTCTTATAAAGTGATAATACTAACTTCCTTTATTATAGAAAGCTTATCATACATACAATAACACTTAGAAAAATATTTTAGTTCATTCGTACTAAGAAGTATTCAATCCATTCCAAACTTCAGACTTGTAGAATATAGGAAAATTTTCTATATTTCTTTTATCTGCCTGTAATCGATACCTATCATCGATGTAATCCATATGTTTGCACGTGGGTTGTTTTTTGCTTAGTTGGAATCGAGTTGTTATGGTAATATAATAAATTACAAATAAAATGTATAAAATATTTGTTATTTTAAATTAGTGAGAACATTTTTTGTTTTTTTTTTTTTTTGAAAATTATTGAACATAAATAACAAAAAGTCTATCAACGCTCGTGTTTGTGTATAAAGGAAGAAAACACAAATAGAAAAATAATCCCTTCATCTGTCTTTATTTTGGAATCTTCAATTATCAGGTAACATTCAGTGATGCTAACCTTGGAAATATGTGTTAGCGTTTGTCTTTGAAACTATTCTATAAATAGAACACATGCTTGTATGTATTTGTATACAAATACACATAATTATGTATGAATGGTAAACAATGCCACATTATAAGTATGTTGGCTATGTGGCTCTGCGGATAATGCAAGCATTTTGTAAATTGATGGTACGTGGTTCGGTCCTCCCTCGGGGTGCAGCGAACATTTTCTTGAAATCATAAATTTCTAAATTGTATATTGTAGAAGATAAAGTGCAAAATAGGCCATGCAGATACAAAATGACCACCCAGAAAAAAGTGCTTTCGAAACTAAAGGAACAAATTTTCATCAATTAAGTTTAGCCATTTTATTTCCATTAAGTTCAATTTTTGTTTGAAATAATAAAATTTACTTGTTTCAGTAAAAAATCTTTAACTGAAAGCAGTTAAGGATTGTTCATTAACTAGAATAAGGCATGGAATTTCACTAATACTGTTTTCTTCGCAGGGTATAAGAATTTACTACTGAACAAAAAAATTTTATTCACTGATAACAAAGCATTCGTAAAAATAAATATAAAGCAAATTTAGTAAAATTTCTTATAAAGTGATAATTATGACTTCCTTTACTATAGAAAACTTATCATACATTTTTTTTTCAATTCAATTCATTTTATTCATCCAAATTTTCATAGGTTTACATATAGTATTGAAGACAATTTTGAGATTTTATCTATAAGATATTGCAACAAATAAAGGGTGGTACGGTCAAAATGTGGTTAATATAAACTTGACGTATTTCTTTCAATTTTGCATTTAAAAACCTGAACACCCCTCATTTTGAAGGTGTGTGTGTGTAGAATGTTGCACCTATTTTGATTTTGGAATTCACCCTTCAGTTGTCAAAATGCCGTCCAAGCAAGAAGAGCAGCGTATCAAAATTTTGCTCGCGCATCGCGAAAATCCGAGCTACTCGCACGCAAAGCTGGCAATATCGCTAAAAGTTGCCAAATCAGCCAATACAAATGTAATTAAAGTGTTTGGGGAACGTTTGTCGACAGCCAGGAAGTCTGGATCGGGGGAAAATCTAAAACCGGAAGCCGCTGAGACGACAAAGAGATTTGCCGGTAGTTTCAAGCGAAACCCTAACCTCTCTCTCCGAGATGCCGCAAATAAGCTGGGTGTATCGTCTACAACCGTGCATCGAGCAAAAAAAACGAGCCGGACTATCGACTTACAAGAAGGTAGTGACTCCAAATCGCAATGATAAACAAAATACGACGTCCAAAGCGCGATCCCGGAGGCTGTACACGACGATGCTGACGAAGTTTGACTGCGTGGTAATGGGCGACGAAACCTACGTCAAAGCCGACTACAAGCAGCTTCCGGGACAGGAGTTTTATACGGCAAAAGGAAGGGGAAAGGTAGCAGATATTTTCAAGCACATAAAACTGTCAAAGTTCGCAAAGAAATATGTGTTTTGGCAAGCCATCTGTACCTCTGGCTTGAAAAGCAGCATTTTCATAGCTTCCGGGACTGTCAACCAAGAATTTTACCTGAATAAACGCCAACAACAACGTGCAGGTGGTTCCCAAGGACAAGAACCCTCCCAACACGCCAGAGCTCCGCCCAATTGAGAAATACTGGTCTATTGTCAAGCGGAACCTAAAGAAGACCAAAAAAAAACTGCTAAGGACGAGCAGCAGTTCAAGGCAAACTGGCTTTCTGCGGCGAAGAAGGTGGACAAGGTGGCTGTACAAAATCTGATGGCAGGTGTCAAGCGTGAGGCCCGGCAATTCGGATTTGGAAAAGCGAAAGTCTAACTGAATATTTTTCCTGAATTTTATACTAATTGAACTTGAAAAAGAAATTTAATTTGATTTTTTAAATAAACGATTTCACCGATTTACACGCGTTTTCCGTTGACCAAATTTTGACCGTATCACCCTTTAGACATGACAACCTTGTTTTCTATGTAATAGTATCTTGTAACTAACATAAACCACTATTTGCATTCATTACTTTTTATTCTCACTATAATGTAATCTTTTGTCATCATGGAATAATCATTCGTATCCAATACTTCAATTGTATAACTTCTTCCATTGTAACTATTGTTTAATAATTTATTAATATTAGTGTTAAATCTTATTCATCGCGTTTTTATTTCAAATCTAATACACAACATAGGAATACAACTTTTTTTGCTGACTGTATATAAGTACACGACACATCAATTATGTATCCCAGATCAATTATGTATTAGCAAACTCGGCGAACTCCGTTTTGCTAGCTTCGTTATATGCACGATTTCATTTGGTTATTAAAAGATGAAAAAAATTTAATTTTATTTTATATTTGAAAAAGAAAAATTTTATTTTATTCCAAAAATATAGTGTTATTTATTTGAACTTGTGTAAATGAAAGTGAATCCAAAGTAATTACTGAATCAAAGCGTTATACGTTATTATTCGTTTCATTGAAGTGCTCTTTGGTAAACCACATTTTTTGTTTTTTGGTCTGACGTTAATACAAATAAAGCGGATGGTGTCCACACTCTTGAACACGCAACATATAACTGACCATGTGAAAAACAATGATTTTATAAATTTATCCCCCAAATACTAAGCGATTGGCCTTGCGACTTGCGAACGGAGAGCGAACTGGAAATTGCAATCGTTGAAGTCAAACGGAAGATTGGTCGGAATCATTAGTATTCGAGGAATACATACATTTTCTGCTTACTTTCCGTTAATAATGGCCTCAATCAAATTCGGCATAAGTCTTTTTACCGAAAGTCGAGTTCCGCTGAAAAGTCGCGGTGGATTCAAAATAATAATATCATAATAACCGCACCAACTTTAAGTTGCAAGTTATGTGGTGGTAATCCTGGTAAATCCTCAGAGTTCAAAAACTATGTTGGATAATTTACAACATCATCTGGATTTCTTACGGAATCAACGCATTTGTATGTTACCAAATCGGCAGCAATTTTTGATTGAATGGTTAAATTCAGTGCGTGTACATCATTATTGTTTGCGGCATGAATTGCACCTTGACTTATAATTCTGAGAATTCTCACTAAAATTTTGTAAAACATTTTCAATAAGAGCTAATTGCGAGTCTTCAAATTGGCAAAACTCGTTGGTAAGAGTAATTAAACCAGTTGTCGCATCAACTGGGACTTTTCCATTTTCAACAGCTAACAATTGTTTGGAAAATTGTGCAGCACTTTGATCATTCTGAAGTTGAACTCTCATATTAGTGGTTAGCGATAATTTTTTTACGTCATTCCATAAAGGTGATGCCTTCAGCCAAGCATTCAATTCATCTGCAGACGTTCCACGGGGAATTACAGGTAACGTCTGCCTGAAATCGCCTAACATAGTTTTTCTAACATAGTTTTTGAACTCTGTAGATTTACCAGGATTTCCACCACATAACTTGCAACTCAAAGTTGGTACGGTTATTACGATATTGCGTAATTTGAATCCACCGCGACTTTGCACCGGAACTCGACTTTCGGTAAAAAGACTTATGCCGAATTTGATTGAGGCAACCATTGTTAACGGAAAGTACGCAGGTGAAAATGTATGTATTTCTCAGATACCAATGATTCCGACAAATCTTCCGTTTGACTTCGAACGATTGCAATTTCCAGTTCGCCTTGCGTTCGCAAGACGCAAGGCCAATCGCTTAGTGTTTGCGGGATAAATTTAGAAAATCATTATTTTTCACATGGTTAGTTATACGTTGCGAGTTCAAGAATTGGGAAACCATCCTCTTTATTTGTACTGTCAGACCAAAAAACAAAAAATGTGGTTTACCAAAGAGCACTTCAATGAAACGATTAATTTGCGAACACGTATAAAGCGTCGATTCAGTAATTACTTTGGATTCACTTTCATTTAGACAAGTTCAACTAAATAACACTATACTTTTGTAATCGAAATAAAGTCATTACTACTGTGAAATGAAATAAAATTTTTCTTTTTAGAATATAAAATAAAATTAAAAATTTTCTTCATTTTTGCATAAAACGAAGCTAGCTAGTATATGAATAAAAATCAAAAAGGTCCACGGGACCTAATCACGCAAAGGAGGGTTAAACCCTACAAGAGTAGCTGGTTATTACATGTTTATGACACAATATTTATACGGCACACTAGTCAATAGAACATTGTTTTGGGTAGGCTATTTGTTAGCACTGAACGTATTCAAAAATAAATTGTAGAACTATCCATATTCTCATGTATTTAACACATTCCCTTCGGCACTTCCAATCAACATGTTATAGAATCGCGAAAGGCAGAAGTGCATATGGAATCCATTTTGGTATTATAATTTAAAATTATTTTTCTTTAGTTACAATCGGAATTTAATCAAATGATATTTGCAGACGTCGCTTTTTGTTTTGTGTTTCATTTTGAAAATAAATCCTGAATGTGTAGGAAGGCGAAAACGTAGTACCTTTCCCAATTCCCATCCCAGTGTCGCATTTGGCAGGTATGTAGTATGTGACAGGGCCTTAGTACTAAGTTCGTTTCCGCGAAAACGTGCTGACGAATCCTTCCATAATATTGGTCGTACCAGTTTATATGTTTTGTTTTTTGGATTTTTCGATTTTTAGTATGAATCACCAAAAGCAGTATATATGGTGTGTACGCTTTAAGGCGTACATGCACCCAACGGAACAATAAATCAAATAAGAATCCTCAAAAGACAGTGCTCTTTGACAATCAAGATATTTTACAGAAAAACTTCGCCAGTCGTACGTGGAATTCAGGGACAGAAAGTCAAGACCGCGTAGAGTTAAACAGGGAGTTCCCCAAGGTGGGGTGATATCTCCGGCACTGTTTAACCTCTACATGTCCTCGATTCCACCCCCTCCTGACGGCGTCGAGATTGTATCATATGCGGATGACTGTACAATCTTGGCATCTGGGCCCAATGTTGATGACATTTGCGATCGGTTGAACGTCTACATAGCTAATCTTACCAGTTATTTCACTGCGAGAAACTTGAGGATATCCCCCACCAAATCCTCAGCCACACTATTTACTACATGGACGGCAGAAGTGCGCAGGCAGTTGAATATCAGAGTCGATGGAATAATAATTCCGACCACAAATTACCCCAAGATTCTTGGGGTCACATTCGACAGCCTTTTTAGGTCATCTGCCCATGCCACTGCAATTTGTAATAAGCTCCGTGGTAGAAACAAGGTCCTCAAGTCACTAGCCGGCAGTACTTGGGGTGCGGACAAAGAAACCTTGCTAACTACTTATAAGGCAATTGGCCGGTCAGTGGTAAACTATGCAGCGCCAGTGTGGACACCACAGACCAGTGATACGCAGTGGAATAACATACAAACCTGCCAGAACGCTGCTCTTAGAACTGCGACTGGGTGTCTCCGCAGCACACCCCTGGATCACCTTTATGTGGAGACAAAGATCATCCCTGTGCGAAGACACAACTACATGTTGTCAAAGCAGTATCTCCTGGGTTGTTATCGCAGTAATCATCCAAACCACCATCTTATGGATACACAACCACCACCCAGGAACGTAAGGGTTGATATACATAATCTAGAGCGCGAGATCCAGCGCTATAAAAGAGAGCCTCTAGATCAAGCAGCGTACCAGGCAGGTTTGAACAGGATTCATGAGGATACTGTAGCTGAAGCGGTGAGAAGCTACAAGGTTAATCCTGTTCTTGGAGTCCGACCACCGCCCATAGCACCGGAGGAAAGAGACCTCCCACGGCAGACTAGGGTAGTTTTGGCCCAATTAAGATCAGGCAAGTGCAGCCGCCTCAATTCCTACTTATCGGTGATTGATAGCAGCGTAGCTGACGTTTGTCCAATTTGCAACCAAGGGCCACACGACACGCGTCATCTTTTCTCTTGCCCAGCCAAACCAACCCGACTTACCACCGGATCACTCTGGACGCACCCCATCTTAGTCGCATAGTTCCTTGATCTGCCAACAAGCTGATGTACCAAGCGTATAACATGAAATGGATGAGATCACAATAAACTGTTACAACAACAACAACAACAACAGAAAAACTTCATCTTTCTTGTCAAGCAGCCAATTAAATTGAGGAAACTCGGATTACATTATTTACCAACTGTGTGTTTCAGATCCTCAAATTTACTCTCTTATTTAAACAGCATGGAAGAAAAAAACATGTTCACTCCACATACCCGCCAGTACCAATTTCTCTGATTTAGCAAGTCCCATCAAACGAATATCTCCTTTTTTATTTTCATCCCTTGAGCAGTTGTTGTCACAGAATTTCCTCCTTTAAAGCGTACACACCATATATACTGCTTTTGGTGATTCATACTAAAAATCGAAAAATCCAAAAAACAAAACATATAAACTGGTACGACCAATATTATGGAAGGATTCGTCAGCACGTTTTCGCGGAAACGAACTTAGTACTAAGGCCCTGTCACATACTACATACCTGCCAAATGCGACACTGGGATGGGAATTGGGAAAGGTACTACGTTTTCGCGGAAGATTATTTTGCACGAAGATGGGTTTGAGACCCTATTTACGGAGAAACGAACTTACTGCCTGTTCATGAAACACAAAATCGACTCGAGACGAAACGAAACGTTCGTCTCGAGGCGAACATGAACAGGCAGCTCAGCGTTGCCACTGCGAATTTTTATTTTGGACCATTTTTCGGACCAAAATTTCGACCGACGGCAAAAATGTTGTCATCTGGTTTGTTTGGATGGAAGAAAAAAATCTAGGAACACTATACAAATTATATTTTGTTTTCGGGGCAGCGTCTTCCTTAATATGCATTTAAAATAAACGATAAAGTTTACCTTTTTTGAGAAAACAAATCCTGATTGTGTAGGTACATTCAAATATCCAGTTAAAACAGGCACTTCAACCTCCATATTCAAAAATACTATAAACAATCTTCTACTCCAATATGCACATCTTAAAAACAAACTAAAAACAAAATGTTGCCAAGTCATCATAATAACATAGAACCAATAAATGCTCAAAATTGTGAAAACTTCAAATGTTTATCGGAGACAATATTAAATAGGTAGTGACAATTCTACACCAAAAGTCGGTAATGAGAGCCCTTCAAATTATTAGAAAAAGTGAATTTGATTATAAGGTGAAATCAGTAAATCAGAAAAGTATAAATTTGTACGTCTTTAGGCCGGTACTACGGTCGATTTCCACTGCGAAATCCCATACAAAACCAGAAAATGCGAAAAACTAGCGAAATTTTCTCGATTTGTGGTACTTTGTTTTTTTTTTTTCGAGTTGGAAAACAGCATAGCGCCATTTGCAATGTAAATTAAGAAATATATAATTTATTAAAACTATTTGTATGGGTTTAAAACACAAACACGGATCATATTTTTGTTCCGAAAATATACAAAGGATCAAAGCAGTAGCAGATCAATTGCCAAAGGAAAAATAAAATATTAATTTTGTAATAGCAAGCAGCAACCACCAACCACACACAGACACACACATATGTATATTTGAATGCGAATTATGTATGTGATATAAAACATGTGTTGAATAAATAAAAATAAAATATTGGTTTGATTAGTAAAGCTTATTTGTTAGATTTGTATTGTATTTTTTCAATACACCCTGAGAAATGGTTGATTGCAATTCGATAAGGAGATAATAACAGCCCTGCCAACATTTTTTGAATTTGGGGGCGCTTCTGAGAATCCCCACAAATCCAAAACTCCTCGGAAAAGCGCCGTTACTATTGAGAAGTTGTACCACGCCAAGTTACTACAAAAAAGTATCGCATGAGTGCAAGAATTAGATGCCCTTCTGGATACATTTAGAAGGATGCCAATAAGAGACCCTTCAAACAATCAGAGAAAGTGCATTTTAAGATAATTGTAAAAGAATCATTGTGGTCAAGTAAAATACGATTGTTTAGATGTTTATTAATTTTATTAAGCATCACACCCAGAAAACAAATTCGTTGCCTCAACCGAATTATTTGCCAACCGAAAGCAGGTGGTTCCATCAACTATCAATAATATCTGTCAGCACAACTAACATTTGACAATTGTAACTGCATAGTAGTATGTTGGATCAACTTTGCATTGGTTGTCGCAATCTCATATTAATTGTTTTGTTTGTTGGTGCAACCCCCCTCGATTTTCTCTATTATTATCCTAACCAAATTCCAATATTAAATGAAAGGGCAGATTATATTGAGATTTTATTAATTTATTAAAAGATTTACAATAATAATAAACTACGAAAATAAATACAAAAGGTGCTAACAACAAAGGCTTTTGATCTACATATACGTGAGATCAATTTACAATATATGATAGGTAATATTTGTATACCAATGACAGATGGTTATTAGGTTGCAATTATGTGGTCAAACTACAGAACCTAATTCAATATATACTTGCCAGAAATGTCTTCCTTAATCCTCTAGATATAAATACACATCGACTTAGACCTGTCCTGTATGCTTAATACAATAAAAAAGCTCGCTTGCCGTAGAAAGTATTTGTGTTTGTTCGTGTATGAAGCCTACAATTTTTATGAAAACGTTTGTAATATTCCTTTTTTATAAATCGGTGCGATACTTACCTGAAGGCAACTTCTTTTCTATGGGATAAACTTTATTCAATGTATTGCGGACAATTATCAAGTAAATGCTGTTCCCCGTTTTGCAAATTTTGTAGCGTCATATCATTTACCATGTCGATGTTGATATAAATATTTATTTGTTGCAACAACTACCTTACGCCCGTCCTATAATTGAACTAAGATTCTATTAGTATACTTAACTTTTGGTTGTAAGAACCATTTGTTGATTCCCATGATGTAGGTCTCACTATGCTGGTGGTTAGCTTAACAATTTTATGCAGCATAAAACCAAATTTATCGGTGTTGGTTATTGTAACCAATTGAATGGTTATGGGAATTTCGTTTTGATCCTGTGAACTTTTTTATGGTCGTGTTGGATGTATAATGGGGAAAATAATCAAACCATTGTTCTTGTAACAAAAAATAAGTTACTGACATCATTTCCTCATTGTAATGATCGAATTGCAACCAACCATTTCTCTGGGTGCACATTTATTAATTTTATTAAGCATCACATCACATTTAACACATTTTTATGCATTAAGGCCGTTCTATGTTCATTCTTGCGAAAAAAAATTATAGAAGCCATCCCAATAAACACAGGATGAGCGTTTTAGTGCGAAGTACCTGGTCAGTTGGAAGAAATACAAATTGGTAAGTCAAAATAAAAAGTGAAATGAAAACATAATGGAAATCACAAAACTCGATTGTTTTGCAGAAAACTAAAATCATTGAATGGTATATTCTTGGAAGATGTTGGCCGATGAAAAACCGATGAAGGAAACAACAAAGAAAAGTTTTCAGAAAACTTACAAAGTGCAACCAACTAAAACAAAGTGCAACAATTCCTATATCAAGAACTTCTGGATGAAAATGTGCATCATCGGTTTAATTTGTTATTTTGTGAATTGAAATTGCTGGAAATTTATTCCAATTATCTGGTCATCAAGTTCCTGAAAATTGCCAGTATTTTAATAACAACAATTTTGTAACACCAACATTCTTGAGGAAATCACGAAGTACGTGGTCAGTTGGAAGAAATACAAATTGGTAAGTCAAAATAAAAAGTGAAATGAAAACATAATGGAAATCACAAAACTCGATTGTTTTGCAGAAAATTAAAATCATTGAATGGTATATTCTTGGAAGATGTTGGCCGATGAAAAACCGATGAAGGAAACAACAAAGAAAAGTTTTGAGAAAACTTACAAAGTGCAACCAATTAAAACAAAGTGCAACAATTCCTATATCAAGAACTTCTGGATGAAAATGTGCATTACATCAATTTACATCCCGTCATCAGTTTGATATTTTGTGATTTCCATTGCTGGAATCTATTCTAACACACAAGCCAGCTAGTTCCTCGATAGTAATTATTTCAAATTGCCAGCATATTAATGACACCAACATTATGGAGGAAATGGAATTATACATGTAAAAATGTTTATGATATTTAAAGTTGTATTCATAGTTTTATTTATTAATACGTTTAATAAGATAATTACATTTTGATTGGTATAATATTATTATTTTCATATATTATTAATGTTATTTTTAAGATTATTATATTTGTTAACGAAAAAATAATAAAATTTACAAAATCCCTAGAAATTTAGTATTGACTTTCAGTTAGAACTAGGATTGACTTTCATACAAATTGTGGTTTGAAAGTATTCGCAACAATGCTAGTTTTTTATTTTTCTCAGATTGAAAACTGTTTGAGAAATTATTGAGTAGCGATGCATTTCAATTTGAGGATTACAATTGAGAAATTATTGCTATTGTGTTGAATTTTACTGTTGAGGGTAATGTCTGTTTTTTGTTGAGAACGCGATTTTCTCAACAATTTCTCAACTTGAATATTACCCTAATCCTTTGAAAAAATGTTTGAAAAATTATTGAATTTTAGTATTTTTCAAACGTTTGTGTTTATTGGGATTATTTCGCACATAGAAAGCGATGTTTATTTAGGTAACAGGGAGCGCTATTTAATAATGATAGATATGAAATTAAGTTGGTGGTTGCTGCTTGCTATTACAAAACTAACGTTTTATTTTACTTGCATGAAGATACCGACGTAGGTACTTGCATGAAGATACCGACGTAGGTAACTTTTTAAATTACAACAAGACCGAAATAATAGGGTGACACAGAGTTGCAAAAAACCATATTAAATGCAAATAGTACGGAATTTATCAACTGTGGTGGCCACAAACATTAAGCGGACCTTAGACGGTCGGATAAACACTCCGACAGAGGTTCGTCTATTTGTTGTGTGTTCGTTCAAGTTTTGACTTGCGTGAAGATACCGACGTAGGTAACTTTTGTAATTACAACAACCACCGAAATAACAGGGTGACACAGAGTTGCAAAAACCATATAAAATGCAAATAGTACGGAATTTATCAACTGTGGTGCCCGCAAAAATTATGGAAAAACAAAATATGACCACAAATTTAGCGAATATAATGAATAAAGATATGTTTAACAAAATTATTAATGTTTAGATGTGAAGGTATTACTACCACAAATTGTTTAAACTGTGATTTAAAACAGTATGTGCACCCTTTCCGCGTAAAACAAGACGACAACCTCAAGCACAAACTTCGCTCCTGGTGCCAAAATAATAGCTTCGTTCAAAATTCCGCTAATGTGACATCAAAGTGGAGGTCATTACCTACATTTGGATGTATGGCATGTGTTCCAACAGTGTTTTTGGACGAAGATATCCCTGATTCCAAGTTTTCCACTATGGGCCATTTGCTAGATTGTACCATGGAAGCCAGGAACGGACTTCGTTCAAAATTCCGCTAATGGGACATCAAAGTGGAGGTCATTACCTACATTTTGATGTATGGCATGTGTTCCAACAGTGTTTTTTTACGAAGATATCCCTGATTCCAAGTTTTCCACTGGGTGGCAGAACATAGATTCTACCATGGAAGCCAGGAACGGACTTCGTTCAAAATTCCGCTAATGGGACATCAAAGTGGAGGTCATTACCTACATTTTGATGTATGGCATGTGTTCCAACAGTGTTTTTTTACGAAGATATCCCTGATTCCAAGTTTTCCACTGGGGGCAGAACATAGATTCTACCATGGAAGCCAGGAACGGACTTCGTTCAAAATTCCGCTAATGGGACATCAAAGTGGAGGTCATTACCTACATTTTGATGTATGTCATGTATTCCAACAGTGTGTTTGGACGAAGTTATCCTAGTTTCAATATATGATACCAAGTCATATTAATTAATTTAATATGCCTTGATTTGATACGTTGAAAGCACATTGAGAATGTTTGCACGTGTAAAGGTTCAATTATTCCCAATAAAAATGCTTTCATGAAGAAAACATGGGGACAATGAAATTCGATTGTATTGGTAACACTGATTGATTGGTTTGTCGTTGTGCGGAATTGGAAAAAAATATTTTATCTATTATTATATTAACCCCCATTTTCACGAAGCTCCGTTAGTGCTCCGTTAGCTAATGAACTTTTAAACCGTGATATCTATATATCTGCCATCTTGCGTATATATTCCATATGCCAGTTAGAAACTTAACTGCTGGAAATTTTTCAGTTAAAGTAAACCGGAGAAAATATATTTCCATTTTTCTTTCTGTTAACTGGCAGTTAAAGCCTAACGGAGCTACATGAAAATGGCCGTAAAAGGTGATTGGTACCGCACAAAGAAAAACTGAATTAGTATACCTAACTTCGGTGACATTTTATAAAAAATCGGCATATACTGCTAGGAGGGCATATACTGACATCAACCCAAATCAATGAAATTTGCTCTTCCAATAGGCTCGTGAGGCAAATCTAGGAATCGGTTTATATATAATTATGGAGCGATATGGACCAATTTTGCTGGATTGTTAGGGGGCACGTACCATATTTCAAGCGAATCGGATGAAGTTTGCTCTTCCCAGAGGATCCGCACGACAAGTCTGGGGGTTATACCAAAGAAATATGTGTCTTTTGCAATACCATCCGACCTACATCAATAAAAACTACTTGTATTTCAAGCCAATAATTTGTTTCGATCGGAAGTAAGTAATTACTACGGTGAGCGTTATAAAAATGTGTGGTTCAATTTTCTCAAATTTCGAGTTTTAAGTAAAATCAAGAAATTTTTATGAAATATAAAAAAGATAAATCTATTGCAGAAATTTTCATGGACTCGTTTGTTATTATTGATTTACTAAATCATTATTGTTGTTATTTATTTCAGCTTAGAACCATGCATTGACTAAACTAGAAGTGTAGCTTCACCAACACAGGAAAAGTATGTTTGTCAAATTTATTTGGGCAAAGTACTATACTATGGTTTGATGGACAGATGTTTCGCAATTACCACATTCCCCATCAGCATTCTCTACTTGCAGCAAACCTATCAACCAATTATCATAGACTTTTTCTGGCGAGTTCACTAAAAATATCATTGTAAAGTATGTGATTTATTGAATCAATATAAAAGTTATTTGCCAAATACCCTCGGAAACTTACCAGGTGGAAATTTTGGTTAATTTTAGAAAATGTTAACTACTATGTATAACAAGCGCAGACTTCACAAAAATATATAAATATTTTTCGACAAATTGAAGAAAAATTTTTGCACGTTATTATTTTTTTTTCGCCTGTTAAAGAAAATTTCGAAGTTTAAATGATATATATTGGAGTTCAAAATAGTAAAAGTATCTTTAGCCCTATACGAAGTTCACGAGGTGCACATTTGTGGTAAATACTCAATATATTTCAGTGAACAAATTACTGTAATAACTGAGTGTAGTGCGTAGAATACTGATTTTTATATGAATAAATACACCTAGAATAATGTGTTTATGCTTTTTATTACTTTAATAAAATATACGTTTATAAGTTTTTAACGAACATAGTCCATACCTTAAGTCAGTTAATTTTCTCTGGATCGGGGGGTGCTAGGTGGATTTGGTAAAGTATAAAAATAAGCTATTGAAAAGGTTTATCAAATAAAAATTTGGCTAAACTGCAGTTTATGGGCCCCTCACCGATTTGCTTGAAATTAATATATGTTATGTAACTTAGTGTGCTGATTCTAATAAGGTACAATTTTTGTCCCGGAAATACCCGGGTCTTGAGATATAGCCCTCCAAAGGGTCAATAAAAACTGGATATATCTCCTTTGTTTTTGGTCCAATCTAAACAAACTTGGTGTCATATGAAAGCTTATTTTACGCACTTTTATACGAAAAATATATTTTTTAAATATTTAATTTAGTTTGGGAGATATAAATAAAAATAAGAAATTTTTACCCTAATTTTTTGTTATTTTCGTTATATCTCAAAAAGTCTTCGATTACACCCAGGTTTTTTATACGCAGTTTGAAAGCCTAAACTCTGGCCTTTTGTTTGATGTATAACATATCTTTATAGGTCCACTCTTAACAAAGTTATTGAGCTTTTATTCTGAGTAGGAACAAAAAAAAAAGATTATTACTGAAATATTTACCCTTTGGACTCTGTCCATAGGAGAAAGTCTTAAACCCCGGCCGAAGGCCGGCTACTTTTCCCCCCTTGGGATTGCGTTAGCCCACTTTGGACTCTATCCATAGGAGAAAGTCTTAAACTCCGGCCGAAGGCCGGCTACCTTTCCCCCTTTAAGATTGCGTTAGCCCACTTTGGACTCTGTCCATAGAAGAAAGTCTTAAACCCCGGCCAAAGGCCGGCTACTTTTCCCCCCTTGGGATTGCGTTAGCCCACTTTGGACTCTGTCCATAGGAGAAAGTCTTAAACCCCGGCCGAAGGCCGGCTACTTTTCCCCCTTTAAGATTGCGTTAGCCCACTTTGGACTCTGTCCATAGGAGAAAGTCTTAAACCCCGGCCGAAGGCCGGCTACTTTTCCCCCCTTGTGATTGCGTTAGCCCACTTTGGACTCTGTCCATAGGAGAAAGTCTTAAACCCCGGCCGAAGGCCGGCTACTTTTCCCCCCTTGGTATTGCGTTAGCCAACTTTGGACTCGGCCGGAGTTTAAGACTTTCTCCTATGGATAGAGTCCAAAATGGGCTAACGCAATCCCAAGGGGGGAAAAGTAGCCGGCCTTCGGCCAGGGTTTAAGACTTTCTCCTATGGACAGAGTCCAAAGGGTAAATATTTCAGTAATAATCTTTTTTTTTTTTGTTCCTACTCAGAATAAAAGCTCAATGACTTTGTTAAGAGTGAACCTATGTAAGATATGTTATATATCAAACGAAAGGCCAGAGTTTAGGCTTTCAAACTGCGTATAAAAAAACTAGGGTGTAATCGAAGATTTTTTGAGATATAACGAAAATAACAAAAAATTAGGGTAAAAATTTCTTATTTTTATTTATATCTCCCCAACTAAATTAAATATTTAAAAAATATATTTTGCGTATAAAAGTGCATAAAATAAGCTTTCATATGACACCAAGTTTGTTTAGATTGGACCAAAAACAAAGGAGATATATCAATTTTTTGCTGACCCTTTGGAAGGCTATATCTCAAGACCCGGGTATTTCCGGGACAAAAATTTTACCTTGTTAGAATCAGCATACTAAGTTACATAACATATATTAATTTCAAGCAAATCGGTGAGGGGCCCATAAACTGCAGTTGCTCCAAAAATTTCCACATGTTTTCTACAGAAGTTTTTGGTACCCAATTTCTGCAGAAATTGCTGTTTCAAAACCCATTTTTTACATTGGCCAAAAAAACTGCTGTTTTAGCAAACTTCAATTAGAAG
The DNA here is from genome assembly GCF_050003625.1 of Haematobia irritans. Classification (NCBI taxonomy): domain Eukaryota; kingdom Metazoa; phylum Arthropoda; class Insecta; order Diptera; family Muscidae; genus Haematobia; species Haematobia irritans. The sequence continues at coordinate 50,403,859 of NC_134399.1, forward strand.
ATGGAAAGGTCCTCCTAAAATCTCAGTACAATACAAGATGATGAATGAGTAGATTTCCACACAACCAAGAGGTACTAAAATGTGGACGAAATCTTTTGAAAAACATAAAAAAACACATAAACATTAAAAAAAATATATAAAATTATACCTCTTTGGTGGGGGAATATCACCAAGCAGTTTCTCATAAAGTTTATACCCAATAAACACAGGCATTGGGGAAATGCTTGTATTCAATTTGAGAAATAGTTGAGAAAATCGCGTTCTCAACAAAAAGCAGACATTACCGTCAACAGTAGAACTTAAAAAAAAATCATTTTAAAGCTTCTATGGAAAATTTGTTAAAAGCAAGCAATTTACAATGTCATTTGAATTAGCGTTGAAGATGAATTAGTATGTAATGACCTCCACTTTGATGTCCCATTAGCGGAATTTTGAACGAAGTCCGTTCCTGGCTTCCATGGTAGAAAATTTCAAAATTAAAAAATTTATTTAAAATAACGAAAATAATTCAAATACATTAAAAAAAATAAAAGAAGGAAAAACTAATAAAAATGCAAAAAGTAAAAAGTATTTTTTTTTTGGAAGAAAAGTTTTTGAAATCTCATTTAATAAAATGAATACTAAATCAAAGAGGCAAATTTTTTTTAAAAACAATTTGAAAGCTTATATTATTAATTTATGTACAAAAAACTAAAAAAGGCAAATCATTAAAAAAAATATTTGAAATATTATTATTCAGATAAAAATCATTTTTATGAAAGAAAACAAACACAATTATGTAAAAAGCATGCAAACTTAAAAAATAATTTAAAATTGTTATTTATAAAAATTTAAAACAAAAAGCTCATATGAAAACTTAAGCCGAACGAACCACATCCAACAGGTTCAAAAAAATCATTCATAAAATTCATTTTCATTTCCGGAATTGTATAAAAACATTTAAAGAATGTCCGTCTTTCTGTAATAAAAAATTCATATTTGAATTTCTACTTGTTCACAGTTAAGAAAAATTAAAAGAGAAATTATTATCAACACCTGGCACTTATTTTAAATGGATGGATAATAACGGATCGAAACCCACATTTCCGGCGAGCTACAGCCGCAGCTTAAATTCATAGTGCCACCGTTATCACCACATATCTTGTCCATCACATTTGGGCGCCCAGCAACGTGGGACATTAGTATGGTTCTAACTTGCTACGCTGTGCAAGTCTATATCATTTGAATTCTAAATAGAAAGGTATAAGTCTGTATAGTGCAGTCGAACCATTTACTGTCTACCTTATGGAAGTGGAGTCTTAAATTTTTGCTACTAGGCATGGTTTTCGTAAACCCACTTTCTCCCATGTTTGACTATACTAGATATGTTTGTAAGTCCCGGGAAACAGGTGTCTTTTGTTATACCAGTGTAGCGACATACATTGATAGATATTCATACATGGCTAACTATTTAACTTTTGACTATGTATAACTAATATAGTAAGTCATAATTAAATAATTAATTTTGTTTTGATTATTTGCTACTATATTTTTATACAAAGATTGATGGTTAATGTAGTTAACAATATATGTTTATATGTTTTGTAATTTGTGAAGCCAAATTCTTTAAAATGTTTTTGTACAGAAATTATAAAACAGATAACAATCCAATAAAAGAATAATCAAGAGAAAAGATACAAAAAGTAATATGATTATAGTTTCTGAAAATTCTAGGATATGGAACTATTTATTTTAATGATTTAATACATATAAAATGAATTGGAGAATAAAATATGAACAATTTCTTATATACTAAACTGTGGGAAATTGGTCAAAAACATATTTAAATAAAAATAAAAAAAAATAATAAAATAAATAAATGTTCCAAATTCGTTGAATATTTTTCGCCACTTCTCAATCAGTCAGCTACAAAAACACCTCAATCCGAATAATCCTTGAATTACCTGAAAAGAGAAAATTTTTTTTAGAAAATTTTGAAGTGTGATTTTTTTTAATTAATCATATAACTCAAAAAGTAAAAATGAAAAGAAATAATTGTTAAAAAAAGAAAAAACCAAAAACGTCTACGGATTCTAAAAGTTGAAAATAGTTGGTTAAACCAAAAATTAAAACAAAATCTTATTGAGCCACTTTTACTGGTATTTTCAATTAACGTGAAAAAACGTTTTCTTTTAATTTTCAATTTGAAATTTACGTTAAACTTCGTTACTTTCATTATCAATATAGAGTGAGAATTTTGGGTTATACATAATGAAGCTCCGATCAAAATCGGCCAGTGATACCATGTCGAACATGACGAGAACTACGACAACAAATACAACAACAACTACTGCTACTGTGACTGCAACAACAGCCACTGCAACTACCACTGTTACGACGTTTACTACAACTGCTACTACATCGGCAAATGCTACCACTGGATTAGATATTGATCAAAACTTAACATTGGGTCCTAATAGTTTTTCGTCTACAGGGAGTGATAGTACGTTTCCATCTCCCACGTTCAGTAGCCTTACGGCGATTGGAATTAGAAATGGTTTTCAATCACAAAATCGTGAAATGACAAATTCCCAATCAGTACCACAAAATTCCAACGGACTGTCAATTCAGGATTATGTTGCAGCCTCAGTAGGTGCTGCACAGGCAGGTTCGATGAGGGAAATGCAGGAAAGTCTTATGAGATTAATACCAGAAATAGTAAGGGAGACCATAAGGTCTGAGCGAGTATTGTCAGAATCGGACAGGAATCAGGAAGATCCCAGATCGAGGAACAATGTTCCACAACAACAGGTACGAGGACGAAATCGGCAGATTTCGAATGCACCAACTACGCATCCTCCTCAACAACAACATAATTTGCCACCGACTAATTTTCCTCAGGGGTTACATAATGCTAGTTACCAAGGGGTTAATAGGACACCGCAACAGGGACTAGGGCAAAGTCAACAAATTCGTATTCCGTCGAATACTAACACATTTCAACAACAAATTTTCGAAGACAAAATTCGAATTGCGACTGGATAACCTAAGGTATTATTTCAGACGAAAATTCCAGAGATTCGAGAGCGATTTCGAAATACAACGCAGGATCATGGAGAGGAGGCAACATTTTAAGGAAAGTGCGGATAATTTTCTTCAGGATATTTTGACACTAAATAATCAGATGAGAGTATCCATCCCAGAAAATGAATTGGTTAAGATTGTCAAAGACATGTATGAGGTGGAAAACTTAAATGGAAAACAGCTCATGCTCAACACCTAAAAGTCTGAAATACTCATGTGAATGTGAAAATATTTTATCATATCAGGAAATATCATCGATAATGGGAAATAATGGGCGAAAATAAACATACGCATAGACGTACCGAAAGAGAAAAAGGCAATCTAATATTCCAACATTTAATGAAGTTTTCCAAAATTCACTAGAACTACACCAAATTCACTAAAACTACGAGTGATTACTTACAGTACTTACAACAATAGTATTCCAATGGCTGGGGATTGTCTGTCGTAAATAAGTGGTAAATCCTTGTGCTGGTAGCTTGCCATCTATTCCAGTAGTTATCTGTAATGAAGAAGAAGCATATTAATGAAGGTAAAAATAGTAAGCGGTAGATACCAGGATACGATTGATTTTTTTCGAGATTGTCTCGGAGAGTGAGGTTTTGGGCCTAAAACGGGTTCCAACCAGCCACCAGTCCATGAACCTACATTAAAGGGTTATAAAAAGTATTAATTCAGAAGTTTGAAACAATTTAAAGAAAAGTTAGAAAAAACTCGATTTATTTTATTTGATTTTGTGGCAAGACAACGGCCAATCACATCAGTTAAATAAATCAAGTTTTAATTAATTGAGTCTTGAAAATTTTCAATTAAAATTCTAATGGTTTCATCATTTTTTTAATTAGAACATTAATCAATCATAAAAATTAATAGTATAGATTAGTATGTTTAATTGGATCAAATTATTTTTTTTCTAATTCTGTGTGATTACTGATTGAAGCAAGATTTTTTTTTCGTGTGGATGGATCTTAATATCCTTGTGCATGGAAAATATACCACAAATGTTTTTTAGTTTTTCCCCGAAAAAAAAAAACAAAAGAACCCAATTATCATGAGTTGAGTTAAGGTTATTTCTTTAATTGATGTACACTCATAGAAAAATCGGCTAAAAACAGCAGTATATGTCTGCTGTTATATTTTTGTACTTCACAGCCTGATGAACAACAATTTATAAAATATTTTGGTTATAAATTTGTCCCCAAAGCATTTCTAAAAATAAAAAGGAACATTTTTGCTCTGCAATACACTTACAAGCTCCTAAATACGATCACCAAACATTTTGTTTGCTGTTGTATCTCATTTCGATAAATATTCACATTTTTTGGTCAAATACTATAGATATTCATCAAATATTTTTTTTAATTATGTTGCTAAGTTGACACTTTTATTTATTTCGGCCAAAATAAATCGTGATTTAGTGTAATCGAGTTTAAGGAAAATAGCAGGAAATGTTTGCTATTTTAGCAAACAGGTACCGCTGTCCCTTTTTCAGCAGACTTTCCTGCTGTCCCTTTGGGAGCCACCGTGGTGCAATGGTTAGCATGCCCGCCTTGCATACACAAGGTCGTGGGTTCGATTCCTGCTACGACCGAACACCAAAAAGTTTTTCAGCGGTGGATTATCCCACCTCAGTTATGCTGGTGACATTTCTGAGGGTTTCAAAGCTTCTCTAAGTGGTTTCACTGGAATGTGGAACGCCGTTCGGACTCGGCTATAAAAAGGAGGTCCCTTGTCATTGAGCTTAACATGGAATCGGGCAGCACTCAGTGATAAGAGAGAAGTTCACCACTGGTATCACAATGGACTGAATAGTCTAAGTGAGCTTGATACATCGGGCTGCCACATAACCTAACCTAACCTGCTGTCCCTACTAACAAATTTCTTTGGGTGTACGTGAGTTGATGTCTATCTGGTATGGAATGCTCCTAGTTCAAAAGCAAATTTTGTTAAAAATTACTTCTCTAGAAAATCTAATTTCATTTCTATAGGAGTTTTTCTCTGTTTAGTGATACAGGAAATGTTGTCAAATTCCCTTTCTATAGGTAATTTCTTTTCGAATGATAAATGTCAAAAAAAAAAAAAAAATTATGCCACGTTTCATCTCCCTACGAGATTTTATCGAAATTTAATTTCTATAGGAAGTTTCAGGATTTCATTGTTATAGGAAATTTTGTGAAAGCACCATTTCTATAGAAATTTCACTTCAGTTCTTTGAGAAATTTAATTTCATTTCTATATGATATGGTTTTATCAAAATTTCGTTTCTATAGAAAAATCGATTAATTTTGTTATAGAAGTTGGACATTTGTGGCCTCAGGTTCGGGGCAGTATTCGTTTGCATTCTCAAAATTTAAAATCTCATTTGGATAAAGATTTATTTAGTTATCAGCAAATAAGTTTCTCGTTCCTATGCTGAAAGGTAGGATTTTATCTATAGAAAATAGATTTAAAAACAGTAAACGTGAAAACATTCTATTTTTGAGCATTTGTTATTGAATTTATTTTATATTTGTTTCCTATTTTTATTTTTGTTTACTTCTGACAAATTGCAATCTTTCGTAATACAGGAATCGAATAATAAAGTCGTTCATTCAAAACCAACCGACTTCTAAGAAAAATATTTACTTAAGAAGCATCCAAATTTTAATTTTAAATGAGAAAGAAGAAATAGAATAAAATGAAAAAGAAAACACCATAAGACTTTAAGGGCAAATAACAACACTACAAGGAAACAAAAAATTATATGGTTGAAACCCCTCTATTCTTCTTTAGTTGTATAGTTATTTGTATTCATAGTCGTGAACGGACAATTCATGGCTTCGATACTAATTGATGACCAGAATTAGGACGATAACTTGCATTTTATACGACCGCATGTAGTATGTTTCGTTGGGCGAAATTGTAGATGGAAGAAAAATAGAATTTGTAATTACAGGATTTTTGGTGTACTGAAGCTTCTGTATGGGTATAGCTCATATGAATATACAGAAGCTCAAGTCCATGCTTATATAGTTATGAATACGTACCCATTTTCCTTCCATACGGGTCTTTCAGAGTGATATAGGCATCATGCAGGGAGAGGTACAGATAGTGGACATTGGACAGACGATGTTAGTTGGCTCAATACTGGTATTCTTCTATTGTAGTACTAGTATGGAGTGTTGCCTACTCCCTAAGCTGTAGGTATGTGCTTTCCTCGAATGTAGCCAGCGGGGCCTCTTGCCTTTTGACATTGTTTCTTCCATGCAGTTGACAGTTACCAATGCCATTGAATGGGAAGTTACAGTTTGTCAAGAAAGTGTTTTGACAATGGGATAAAAATTATGTTTTGTTCCAAAATTAAATATAATGAAATTTTAAAAAAATAGTTTAGTATGTATTTTGCAAAGTATACATACGTACACAGAATTAAAAATTTGATAAAATATTTAATATTTCAATTATTTCTAGAATTTGAAATATTTGGCAATGTCAAGACTTTCTTGACATACTGTACATTTGCCAGTTGGGGGGAGTTTTTTTTATCCGTCCGTGCAAGATTCTTTGTCAAAGGGAAACTATAGTTTTTGCGTAGGGAAATTGCTTATTATTGTAAGCTAATTATGGATCAATTCAAGTATTGCCTAAAATAGGTATATACAGTGGCGCTTTTAAGAATTTAGGCAAAAGATGTGCTTGCTGATGTGCGCGTCTATATATTGGCATTTCTTCTTTAGTTCTTTTTTTGATTATGTCAGTTAGTGCCGACAATGTATTACCTTACGATACGTTGTGGAAACGCACAGATTACCTAAATGAAGACGTTCTGGGACAGCGTATGCTGACATTAGGGCTGTTCGCGCATTTTTTTTAAGTAGATTACAGATAGTTGAATGTCGACTTTATACATTTGAATATTTATGGTAGTTAAAAGAAGAAATTTCTGTTCAAGTGGAAAGATTTATTTGTAGTTTTGCTGAGTAACGGACAAAGGAATAATACTATATTCGAATAACTTGGCGTCCGACTTCGTACTTCCCAAATTTTGTTTCTTCATTGCTTCCGAACACAAAAATTTGGCTTTGTGACGGCCGCCATGAAACATATGAAATACATTTCGTACAATTTTACCATTTGTATGATTTATTGTACGACTTGTAAATATATAAAGTATTTCATTGCCTACTGGGGAATTTCTGGCATGTCTCATATTCAGCGACTTTTCTTTGCGCAACACGCCTATATTAAGGCTGATTCGCCATTTCCCTTTATTAACTGTTGCCATCATCATGCTTTGATAAGAAGGTTTCGGTAGAATTACCCTATACCTTACCAGACATCACATCTAAAAATACCATTATGTATACATGAGTGCCATCTATTGGTTAGAATGGGCAACACACATATCATACATGAGGGCTGTTTTCTTTTTGCACTGATAACCAGTGCTAAAATAAAACGCAAAAAAAATTTCAGTTCAAATTTCGATTTTGATTGGCAACACTTGGTCGTCAAAAGTCAAAATCAAAGTTATTGTTTACAAATAAAAATAGGGGGTATACATTTAATAATCAATTTATAGAAATAAGTGTACCAAAAACGAAAGAGTGATTATTAATTTTAAAGGATTTGCTGCTTGCCTTTCAAAAACAAATGACTGCTGGCAACAGCTACGTGCGTGGAAACAGATTCAGTGCGTCATGTTTATCAACCAAACGCGTGGAAATATGGGAATTTGCTCAAGTGGTGGATTTACAAGTGGCTAATACCACAAGCATGTGTGGTATAGAAATGGATATGCCAATTGCATCAAAATCACAAAAGCCTAGTTAACGTAGAATTACAGACTTCGGCCAGCCATCACAAGAGGGAGAGAATATACAGGAAATATAATTCAACTTAATACCACAAATTATTTAATTAAACACCATGTCATCGCAAAATGTAAAATAATTTACCCACGCCGATCGAACAAGCTGGTAAAGATGCTACAGAAAATTTCGAAGAAGTTGGTCACAGTTCATATGCCCGTGAAATGATGCAACAATACAAAATCGGTTAACAAGTTGCTGAAGAGCGTACAAATGTTCCAGAAAAATCCGAACCCACATGGAATACTGAGCAAAAGAACGAGGAATCGTAATGAAGTCATGGCTGATGCCTTTTGTCTTGGGTTTAACGAAATACCAATAATTGTAGGCAGAGAAAAACATCACCACCACCAGCCACAAACAAATATCGCAAGTTTATTTGTATATTTAGTTGAGAAAAGGATTTATTGCTGTTTTAGACAAACATATACAGTGACTCACAAAAATATTCTTTTTTATATCTTGAAATCGCAAACCGCTTAACATTTATATGAACAAGTTTTATTAAAATGTTTCCATGGATATACATAACAGCAAAACGTAAACAAAAATCGTGAAATTAATTTTATTGTATTATTTTTAATCATTAAATCAAAAAACTACAAAAAAAGCTCACAAAAGTATTCGTCGTATCAGTAATCACATTGTATGAGACATTATTTTGGTCCACTTAGTATTTGGAATAGTACCCTTTGTTAGCGCAAATGGCTTCCAGTCGTCTTGGCATCGACACGTTTCTTGAGAGATTTTGCCCCATTCTTCTTGTAACACTTTTTTTAAGGGCTGTCCAAGATGAAATTTGGTTTTGTCCGATCCACGGTTCCAAATGAGATCCTAGTTTTCAATGGGGTTGCTACCTGGGCTTTGTGGTTGCGTTTTGAGATATTTAGTGTTGTGAAGGACCCATATTTTCACATCCCAGGCCGTGTGTTTGAGGTGTTTGCTTGTTGGAACAAGGAGTCTTTATCACGAAATCCCATTTTAGAGGCACTGGAGTGAAGATTTTCTTTCAAAATTTTAAATATGTTAAAAAACATTTAGGCGTTCATGGTTCCATCAATAAAAACTAAGTTTCATTACACTTGTTTTTACATTTTTTATTTTCAAGGTTCCCCTAAGCTTTCGCCGTGAAAATAAAAAATGTCGGAAAGTGTAAGACAAAGGTTTTTATTATTTTAAAATTTATTAAGAAAATGTAACCATTAAAAAAATTAGGTTTATTTTAGTTATCGGAATTATTATTTCTTCAGCAAATTAACTTAACTTTATTCATGCCCCAATTTTTTGGCCATCTGAATAAATATTTAATGTTAACGACACAAAAGCAAGAAAACTAAACAAGAAAATGTTATAGGTAAAATTCAGTATATGCTGCAAAGCCTCTTGAACAGTTCCAACTGTTTTCTTTTTATTTTACCCATTTTTATTGTGTTAAGGTGTGTTTTACTAAAAGCTTCCTTATTTATTGAAGCCCGGCGGGATTGGGCATTAGAGGGTTAACTAAAGAATAGAAAAATTATACACAAATGAAGCGTAAATATCTAAAAAACTCATGAAAATTTTAAATTTTACCGCAAAATCCAAACCAAAATCATACTGTCTTGGTGAATATTTTCTAAATAATGATGAAGAAGGCAATTTTATTATTATATATTATTCCAAATGCTATTTTTATACCCTCCACCCTAAGATGGTGGTTTTTTAAGTTCATCATTCCGTTTGTAACAGATCGAAAAATTGCTCTAAGACCCCATAAAGAATAGGGTGGTTAAATTTTCAAGGGCCGATGTTGATTTTGAATAAATCACAAACTATTTAGGACATTATTGTAATTTTATTTTATTATGATATATTCGTATTACTCAATTATGTATGGAACAAACTATAGGCCAAATAGACGCCGCGACCTCGGTGGCACACCTCCATCCGATGGTCCAAATTTTCGATGACGCTGGGGCATAATTGAGGTTCTATGCCGTTAATGTGCCGAATTATCTCGTCCTTTAGCTATTGAATTGTTGCTGGCTTATCGACGTACACCTTTTCTTTCAAATAACCACAAAGAAAAAAGTCCAACGGTGTCAAATCACATGATCTTGGCGGTCAATTGACATTGCCATTACGTGAGATAACACGGACATTAAATTTGTTGCGCAAAAGAGCCATTGTTTCGTTAGCTGTGTGGCAAATTCGGGCCATACAAAGTTCGTTATCATCTTACGATAGCGAACACCATTCACAGTAACTGCCTGACCGGCCTCATTTTGGAAAAAATACGACCCGATGATGGTCGGTCCGTCTGTTGAAATCACGCCAACTTCCGTTCGAAACAAGCTATCGACTTGAAACTTGGCACAAGAAGTTGTTATTGATATAGGTCGTATCTTATTGGAAAAGGGCCATATCGCATTACTTTACGTATAGCCCCCATATAAACCGATCCCCAGATTTGACCTTCGGAGAAATTTTGCACTAGGAGTACAATTGGTAGTATAGTCAAATGTGCCAAATTTTATTGAAATCGGTTCAGATTTAGATATAGCTTCCATATATATCTTTCGTACGATATGCACTTATATGGATTCAGTCTGAGTTTTACCCTGATTTGGTTGAAATTTTGCTCAAACATAACGCTTGGCCATATAGTCACGAGTGCAAAATTTGATTGAAATCGGTTCAAATTTAGATATAACACCCATATATATCTTTCGTCCGATTTAGACTAATATGACAACAGAGGCCAAAGTTTACTACCGATTTTCGTGAAGTTTTGCACAGAGAGTATAATTAATATTCTAGCAATGCTTGGTAAATTTGATTGAAGTCGATTCAGATTTAGGTGTCGTTATGTGTGTTAAATTTGGTTAAAATCTTTAATATTTTAGATATTTAAGTGTGTAAAGTTTGATCTGATTTGGTTCAGATTTAGATAAAACCCCCATATATTCGTGTTTCCAGTTATTACAAATATGACCAAAATTCCCACACTTTAGACAAAACTCTGTGATGATTTCCTCATATCTTAGTCATATCCTGTAGTGCCAGAATTTCCACAGAACAGTTGATTTTTAAATTTTCGACTTGACCAAATAATATGTTACAACCCACACTTGACCACATATCTTGGCGAGATCTACCAATATCCTTTTAAAATCGCCACTGGTGAGTAGCAAAAATTGCAAATATTACTAAAATTTTCCTATATTTGGTATACATATGTATCGCCTGATAAATCATAAATGTCCTTTTGTACACTTGCATTAAAATTTCTCTCGCTTCATATTTCCCATATTTTTTACTAACATTGTGTTTCATCCCATGGTGATAGCCGATTTTAATTCTAGTGTTTTTGTACAAATATTCTCTTCATTATAAGTATTTGTATCTGGAAATGCAAACCTTTGCATAGCTCCCAGCAAATTTGAAGTAGTTAAGGTGGTAACACAAATGTTGGTATACATAGTGGTGAAGGGTATAATATAGTCGGCCCAGCCCGACTTTAGACTTTACTTACTTGTTTTTTACTAACATTGTGTTCCACCCCAGGGCATTAGCAGACATAAATTTTAAGTCAATAGAATTTTGGTCTTAAATATATTGTCGGTTCAGATTTAAATGCATGTATATGGGAACATAAATCTTTATATATACCACTCAAAAAATTTGAAGGAATTCAGATGGTGTCGAAAATGTAGATCACAAAGTGGTGCAGGGTATAATATAGTCGGCCCTGTCCGACTATAGACTTTCCTTACTTGTTTTTCTATAGAAAAATTTGTCAAAATTTTATTTCTATAGAAAATTTTCTCAAAATTTAGCATATTTATTGAAAATGTATTTCTATAGTAAATATTCATATAATGTTATTTCGTGCTGATGGTCACTGATTGTTAAAAAACCTCTAATATAAATCTTTCGACCTATTATAAATTCAATTTTGCGAAATTGCCTAAAAATGTATACCCTGCGTCGCACTCTTTATAGAAGTATTACAATATACATTGTCCAAATCGAGTGAGGTAAATAGCATCATAAACCTTTATACAAAGCACTCAACAAAATTGAAGGATTGAGATTTTATCAAAATGTGGATCTAAATACAAAGTTGTGTATATTATAGTCTGCCCCACCAGACTTCAGATTTTCTTATTATTATTATTATTTTTTTTTTTACTAAAATTATGTTTCGTCCCATAAAGTTAGATTCAAATATTAAGTACGTAGATTTTGTTGAAGTGTATACAATTTTGTCTAAATCGGTGCAGATTCAAATTCATGCATATGGGAATATCAACCTTTATATAGCTCGCAACAAACTTGAGATGGTATCAATGAATTTGGTCCACAATGAAGGGTATAATACATTATTTTTTTATTAAACATAGGAACGACATTGGCCTGAATTCGAAACATAGAGTACAAGTACACACACTTTTTCATTAGAAATAAGTTGTTTAAGCACACTATACGAGTGCTGGAGATCATGATCGCACTGAATAATCCATGTAGACGGTATTTCCCGTGATTGTTATGGTAATATTACACGGGACAAACTGTTTTTGAAGATTTCCAAAAGCATAGTGCCCTCTATACTCTATAAATCGGAGCCATAACGTGTCTAAAAAACGACCCCCAGACCATAATATTACCCCCACCATTATTGAAGGAACTGTTTTTATTTCTTGGATTAAGACTTTTCTTTGGACCTTCGTACTAAACTTCCACCACCCGAGCCATGCAATTTAAACTTTGATTTGTAGGAAAATAAAACACATTTCACTGATTCTCATGCCATTTAAGGTGTTTTTGTAAAAATTTAAGGCGCGGTTAAATTTTTTCGAACTCCATAATTATTGTGAGTCTCACGAAATACAGAGAAGGCCTTTGACGAAATGTCCAAATGAAATCGTCACTTCCGTGAGAGTTCCTTTATTGGAAGTTGTTAGAGACGCTACATTTAAAGTTGGGCCACTAGATATTTCTACATAATTCGATACATATTCCTGTTTTTGTTGCAGTGAAACAAAATTTAAACAAATACTTCTGTTTTGTTTATTTACATTTGCTTTTGTTTCTTCTTCTTTTCAGTATGTGACATTCACTTGAGATGTGTTCTTCCCCAGTATTTTAGTTAGTTGCCAATTCATATTTTGACAACTACAAAATTCGCATATAATGGTGACTCTGGTGCGACTTGCACTGATAGTTGCACTGGATAGAACACCAGTGCAACGATTGCCATACAAAAGTTCTATCCAGTGCAAAAAGAAAACAGCCCTATGGTTGTATAGAAAGGGGAGTAGCGAATGCAGAGTTGTGATGAAAAAAGAGAGTTGTGGAGACTGACCTTACACAAAGTTGTGAGACAGGCATAGCACAACTTATTGCAACTCACGCTTGTCATTAGTGAAGTCAAAGTCGAAGTCAGTGCGTGCAAATAAGGTACTCCCACATAGGAGTTGAATTGGCAGTATTGTTGTTAGTGCGAAATAACCTGCAAATTTGAATTTTCAAATCTGCTTCGGTATATGGAAATATTAATTTTTTCGGTAAAGTTTTGGAAATTATAGAATACTCTGGACGGGATTATAGAGTTCTATTTTTTTTTAAATATAGATAATATTGGCGACATTAATACGTGAATTTATTGGATTTATGAATACTGTGTGGTCATTTTAGAGAATACACCTCGGGTAAGAATAAATGAACAATGTGCGCCAGCGCAAATGTTACATTTCTTATTTGTATATGGTATATTGGGAATTATAGGATTTGTGTCGAGACGTTTGGGTTTAGGAAACCCTATGAAGGTACTGGTTTCACTAATTGGGAATTCGTCTGTGATTTGGTCAGTGACAACTTGGGACATATCAACCCTGAAGGCACACGAAATCCCGAGGTTAATAACCTCTACTACACGGAAACAATGTTAAGTGAGTAGAAACATTACAACATGCAGAAACAATATACATATGAGCAAATTCAGTAAATATTGACCACTCAAAAATTGAAAAATTATAAAAATATTTTAAAAACAAGAAAGTAAAAGTTTCACAAAAAGTAAAAATACAACGTAAATTTTGCACAAGCTTTCTTACGTAACTCCAAAATCACGTGGCTGCACTTTTTCAACTTCTCCATTTTGTAAAAACGTAAAAGAAAAAAAAAACAAAGAAAAATAGAAAATCAGTAAAACTTCAAAAATTTATTTAAAATAACGAAAATAATTCAAATACATTAAAAAAAAAATAAAAGAAGAAAAAACTAGTAAAAATGCAAAAAGTAAAAAGTAAATTTTTTGGAAGAAAAGTTTTTGAAATCTCATTTAATAAAATGAATACTAAATCAAAGAGGCAAATTTTTTTTAAACAATTTGAAAGCTTATATTATTAATTTATGTACAAAAAACTAAAAAAGGCAAATCATTAAAAAAATATTTGAAATATTATTATTCAGATAAAAATCATTTTTATGAAAGAAAACAAACACAATTATGTAAAACGCATGCAAACTTAAAAAAATAATTTAAAATTGTTATTTATAAAAATTTAAAACAAAAAGAAAAAGCTCATATGAAAACTTATATAAGTAATTTTATACTCAAATGATAATAACAACATCCAAATTCATTTTTAATTTTTTTTTTCGTGCAAAGTAAGTTTGGAATGTTAAAGTATAATAAATGATCTCAAAAGGTTGTTGCGATTTGGATTTTATTATTATCATTCCATTATTAGTATTTATAATGTTAGCTATTTCCATTTCTAAATAATATTTAGCAATAAGGTTAGGTTAAAGTGGCAGCCCGGTTAAGATTCAGGCTCACTTAGACTATTCAGTCCATTGTGATACCACATTAACTAAAAGTACCTATTACATATGGGCACTTCTAGTTTTAACCGCTGAACCTTCTTGATTATTTTTCTTTGTTGAACCAACCAGATTGTTCCAAAAATATTAGCAGACTGCTTAAGTTAACGTTTTCCAGATCCGCCAGTAATCTGAAGCTATATGCTCCTAAAAGTTGCTTGCGCTTTACCCAAAATGCAGGACACTCACACAAGAGGTGTTTAATTGATTCTTTTTCCTCCGCATCATGACAGCTCATACAATAGTCATTATACTTCGCGCCAATAGTTTTTGCAAAATCTCCTATCAGGCAGCGACCCGTTATAGCAGATATCAGGAGTGATATCTGACGTCTCGAGAACATTAGCATATCTAGTGTGCGGTTTAAGTTGAAATGGGGCCATATTTGCTTGGTGTCGTTACAACCCTTGCAATTCTCCATCGAACATTTGCCATCATAACAGCCTTCTCACGCAGCATGAGCTTGCAGGTAGCTAGGGGCATACCAACAAATTCTAGTTCCCCTGGAATATGTAAGGTAGTCCCCAGCCTTGCCAACTCATCCGCTTCGCAGTTCCCCGGTATGTTCCTATGGCCAGGCACCCATATTAGGTGAATATTGTACTGCTCAGCCATCTCATTGAGAGATTTGCGGCAATCGATGGCCGTTTTCGAGTTGAGGAACACAGAGTCCAAGAATTTTATTGCAGGTTGACTGTCTGAGTATATATTAATGCCTACATTTTTTGGAACATTACTTCTCAGCCAATTCGCCACCTCTCTTATTGCTAATATTTCAGCCTGAAAAATACTACAGTGATCAGGTAATCTTTTCGCTATTCGAAGTTCCAGATCTTTAGAATATACTCCGAAACCCACTTGGCCATCCAATTTGGAGCCATCAGTGTAGAAATCTATATATCTTTTATTCCCCGGGGTCCGTGTACACCACGCCTCACTGTTGGGAATTAGAGTCTCAAACTTTTTGTCGAAAAGTGGACTCGCCAAAGTGTAATCCACTACGTTAGGCACATCTGGCATTATTTTGAGGACCGAACTGTGACCGTAACTTTTTTCCGACCACAGCGATAGCTCGCGCAACCGCACAGCCGTTGTTGCAGCTGACATTAAGGGAGTTTGTTCCTGTCTTGCTGAATGCACCTGAGATACACAAGCACGCCATACGCTGAACTTTATCTAAACCTGTCGGTTGCTGAAGTGCCGGCCACCAGACTACAACACCATATAGCACTGCCGTGTATAGCCAATGTACAATTTTTGGTTTCAGTCCCCACTTTTTCCCTATTGTCTTTTTGCACGAGTATAAAGCTACCGTTGCTTTCCTCGCCCTTTCTTCAATATTAAGCTTAAAGTTCAGCTTCCTGTCCAAAATAACGCCAAGGTATTTTGCACACTCCCTAAAGGGAATTTCAATACCCCCTAAGGAAATGGGCCTAACTGTGGGAGTTTTGCGATCTTTGCAGTACATGACTATTTCTGTCTTTGCAGGATTTACCCCAAGACCATTATCTTTCGCCCATTTCTCAGTCATCCGGAGGGCTCTCTGTATAATATCTCTAATTGTTGATGGGAATTTTCCCCTGACTGCTAGCGCCACATCATCTGCGTATGCCACCACTTGTATCCTTTCTTTTTCTAGGGAAACCAGAAGGTCGTTTATAGCAACATTCCAAAGAAGATGTGATAGAACTCCTCCTTGAGGAGTGCCTCTGTTCACATACTTTTGTATGTTTGCTTGTCCTAGTGTGGCTGAAATACGTCTCTTCATTAGCAGTTCGTCTAACAGCCTGAGTATACATGGATCAACATTCAGAGTTGTCAGTCCATTTAATATCGAGCTCGGATGGACATTATTGAACGCCCCTTCGATGTCTAGAAACGCCACGATTGTGTATTCTTTGACAGATAGTGAGCTTTCAATAAAGCTGACTAGTTCATGTAGTGCGGTCTCAGTAGACCTGCCCTTCGAGTATGCATGCTGTCGTTTCGAGAACAAACTTGAATCGATGCTAGTTCTAAGATAAATATCTATCATCCTCTCCAGAGTCTTAAGTAGGAATGAGGATAAGCTGATTGGTCGGAAATCCTTCGCCCTCGAGTGAGAGGCTTTTCCCGCTTTAGGTATGAAAACGACTTTTGTTTCCCTCCACTTTCCTGGGATATATGATAAGTTGATACATCCTTTATATATCACCGACAACCAGGGGATAATTTTGTCAGTTACAGCTTGTAACTCCGCCGGAGTAATTCCATCAGGTCCAGGGGATTTGAATGGTCCAAAGCTATTTAGCGCCCATCTTATTCTAGTTTCCGATACAATTTCCTCGACAGGAAACGACCGCTGAGCAACTGTGGCACCGCCAGTACATGGTTCAACCGTCTGATTTCCAGGAAAATGTGTGTCCAATAGTACCTCCAGCGTCTCCTCACTGGACGTTGTCCAATTGCCCTCCGATGTTTTAATGAAACCTGGAGCGGAGTTGGTGGATGCTAGAACCTTCCGTAGTCTGGAAGCCTCGGACGTATTCTCAATACTGCTGCAGTAAGCATTCCAAGAGTTATGCTGAGCCTTTCTCAGTTCTCGCTTGTATCCTCTCAGATTCTTCTTGTAAGCGTCCCGACTTTGCCTTGTTAAAGAGCTTCCTGCAGGATTTCCTCATATTACTTAATTCCGTAGACCACCATGGTGGTAGATGTTTCCCCCTTGGCTTCAATCTAGGGCATGCAGCTTTCAGTGAGAGGTTGAAGGCCTTAGTAATCCGCTCGACTGCGTGTTCGATATCTTGCACATTTCTCATATTTGTCTCTGTTATTTCCGGTATCATCATATTGAACGATTCCCTATACCTATTCCAGTCAGCTTTCCTAACATTTGGCGGAAATATGATATTGGTGATATGAACATCAAATTTGAAACTGATGTAGCGATGATCTGAGAAGCTGTGTTCACTTAAAACCTGCCACTCAGATATCATTTCATTCAGTTCTTGCGAGGCCAAGGTGATGTCCAAAACCTCTTGCCTGTTTTTAGTGACAAAGGTTGGGACATCTCCCTTGTTGCAAACTACCAGATTAGTACGCAAAATAAACTCTATTAGCGACTCTCCCCTTGCATTAGTATCACTACTTCCCCATATACTATGATGTGCATTCGCATCGCATCCCATAATGAGTTTCGTCTTTGTTTTCAGTGACTCCTCCACTAAGGTCTTAACGGCATATGGAGGCATCTCCCTGTCATGTCCCATGTAGACCGAAGATACCCAATATTTGCATTTGTCTATTTCTAAACTTGCAACGACAGTGTCTGTATTGCACATTGAAGGAAGCAGAAACAAATTGAGCTCGTTTTTAGCAATTATACAGGCTCGATTTACATCATTACCAGTATACTGCAATAGTTTGAACCCCGGAGTACTTAATTCACATATTTTGTTTTTATAAACATATGGTTCTTGAATAAGAACTATATCTATGTCCCCTTTCATCAGGAGAACTTTTAAGGCAGCACATGCAGCCTTACAATGATGAAGATTTATCTGAAGGATCCGTAGGACCATCGAGATTTTCAACAACCGTCACATCAGCCGCTTCAATCGAGTCATCAAGAATGTCCTCTTCAGAGATATCGGTGACTCTCGCATTAACCATAGGTTCAACTTTGGTGAGTTCTGAGGCAGTAGAAGCCTCCTCACGCATACGGTATCTATCCATGTCTTCAAATGTCTTGGTATCCCCCTCGACTTCGCAAGAGGATCCCCTTACTTCTGATTCAGACAGAGGTGGACAAGCCTCCTTTAGCTGATCATTTTATACACCTTCATTTGGATATAATGAAAGCCATAACATACACGGCCCTGGGACTTTGCTAGATGTGGCAAAGACTGAGTGTTCAATATAAACACTGCATGCCGTCTTGGCCCATCCACTTCATCCAAACGGCCAACCTTCCAATCAGCTGTTGGAAGATCTGGATTGCATTGTTTCAGTCTATTTAAAATAGATTCAGGGTCAGGAGGGTTTGCAGGTATCCACGCATGTGCTCTTGGTCTAGCCGGTATGTCTTTCTTCTCGACTAACTCTAGAGCAGCTCCTTCCCAAACTTCACCAATTAGTATCAGAGCAGCTTTAAAACATTCTATAGACCTCTGGTCCTCAAATGCGACTAGCTTAAATCGTCCTTGATACCAACCAGCCTATTGGTGTCGAGGATCTGGGCCGGGAAACTTTTCCAGCACCTGTGAGTAGACGCCAGACAAAGCATTCTCAATTTCCCCCCATTTTTGCTTTGGAACCATAAGGTTATATACAAATTTAT
The DNA here is from genome assembly GCF_050003625.1 of Haematobia irritans. Lineage (NCBI taxonomy): Eukaryota > Metazoa > Arthropoda > Insecta > Diptera > Muscidae > Haematobia > Haematobia irritans. The sequence goes on from NC_134399.1 coordinate 50,422,960, forward strand.
TTATAAAAAATTTTACAAAATCTCATAATGAATATGAAACAATATATTGAAATGTGAACCGATTTTTGAAATTATAAAATGTGCTGAGTTTTTTTAATTGAAGGATTGAGGATGTAGCTGGTTGGTAAGAGAAGTTTCGCGGCAATTTCTTGGGAGATTCCTTATAAAAATAAATGGCTAAAAAGGATCTCAAGCAATATATTGAAATGTGAACCGATTTTTGAAATTATAAAATGTGCTGAGTTTTTTTAATTGAAGGATTGAGGATGTAGCTGGTTGGTAAGAGAAGTTTCGCGGCAATTTCTTGGGAGATTCCTTATAAAAATAAATGGCTAAAAAGGATCTCAAGGATGATCTATATAAGGGTCATGTTAAGGGGGGGGGTAGCCGAACGAACCACATCCAACAGGTTCAAAAAAAATCATTAATAAAATTCATTTTCATTTCCGGAATTGTATAAAAACATTTGAAGAATGTCCGTCTGTCCGTCTTTCTGTAATAAAAAATTCATATTTGAATTTCTACTTGTTCGCCGTTAAGAAAAATTAAAAGAGAAATTATTATCAACACCTGGCACTTATTTTAAATGGATGGATAATAACGGATCGAAACCCACATTTCCGGCGAGCTACAGCCGCAGCTTAAATTCATAGTGCCACCGTTTTCACCACAAATCTTGTCCATCACACTTTAGTGTTTGGTAGTGTCTATCTCCATTGTACATATGTTTTATGTTTCACGTACTCACGCAATCTGGAATTTTACATATTGGTAAATTTTTGTCATTATATTTGGAAGAGTCAAGCACTTACATTACATTACCTCTACTTACCTTTACTTTTTCGATTCCATCGCCACCCTTAACAGAGCTCGATTAGGTGCAGTTTTTGTAGTTTTGAAGACCGATAGTTATTTTCTCTTTTGCGATTACAAGAACGTCATTTTCCACTTGTTTTTTTGCAGGCTATATACTTTGGCTGAAAATATACAGAGTTTTAATTTTTTTGGTTTATGGTCTGAAGTATTATTGTACTTGTGAATTGAATTTTGGCGAATTATGAATGCAAGATCTAGTACTAGGAGTTCTACTCATCCACCGGTCATGCCATCCGGTAGTGGGCAAGTAGCACGATCGGGGTCACGTGTTCCGGGGGCAGTGGCTAGTGGAAATCAAGGGCCACGGGTGGACTTGAATGTACCACCACCGGTGACCACTCATACTAGGGCTACTTCGGCGAATGCGCCACCAGTGTCGTCAGTAGCACCACCTCCAGTGGCTGCTTCGGCAAATGCACCACCAGTATCGTCAGTGGCACCGCCACCGGCGACTAGCACCAGGCTCGTCGGCAGCACCACCACCAGATCCTGTCATGGATGAGATATCTCGTTTATTGAGTAGTTCTTTTGGTTCAAATAATTCTATTTCAGCTCCCAGTTTTAGTCCTCTTACGGGAATGAATGTGCCATCTCGTCCGGCTGATCCGGCTTTGAGTACAGCGATGCGTGAAATCATTAACTCTGCGGTAGGTTTGGCACGCATTGAATTTGAGAGGGAACAGGCGGAACAAATCCGACGGCTCATACCAACTATTGTGGACGCGACACGTCGATCGCTAGGAGTAGGTCAACCCCCTGCAGATCCGACTTCATTACCACAGGTTTCACAGAGACAGTCTTTACCGACATCTTTTGTTGCTGGAAGGCCTCTATTGGAAGGTCCACCGCTTTCCGTACCCAGAGTAAACACAAATGTCTCACCGAGAGTCGATAATTTACAATCGGCGGATGCTATTGCTGGTAATCAATTTTCTAGTGGCTTTGACTATTCTGTGCCTCCACCACAGGTGGGTTCAGGCCATGCTAATGTACCAACGGGACAAATTTATACACCGCCAGTACTACCCGGTCCGTTTGCAAGTATCCCTCAGACAAATCAATTACCGTATGGGTCGTCGAGGCGAGCGACAAGTCAGAATCCTGAAAATGCGACAAAGCTCAACTTGGCCAAATGGGGTGTGAAGTTTGATGGTACGAGTAGAACTATGAATGTTCATGAGTTTATTTTTCGAGTTGGCGAATTGAAACGCGATTATGAGTGTCCTGAGGAGGAGTTTATGACGAAGTTTTATCAGCTCCTAGAGAAGCCAGCATTGGATTGGTACTGGAATCATCGCAAATTTGTACAATTTCGCGATTGGGACGTATTCAGTCAGCACTACTGAATCAATATCAACGATTTGAAAATGAATTTCAAGTGCAGACACAGATACTGAATCGCCGACAAATGCCGCAAGAGTCATTTGAGGACTTTTATAATGCGGTGATGCAGCTCAGGACGCAGCAGAGATCACCATATTCTGAGCAGAAATGGTACAAATTATGCGAGGCAACTTGAAAACGTCCCTGGCTCAAATGATTTTCTCGGCTACAATCCGAAATTTGGGAGAGTTTTATAGGGAAGTAAAAAGGGCTGAGAACTTGATAGTGAGTCATCGACAGCAATATCAGCGACCGAATATGCCGCAGCGGGTGCATGAACTCGTATTTGATGAAGATGACGTTGCTGACACTTTGGAAGTTGATGCACTTCGTGAAAAGCCGAAAATGAAGTGTTGGAATTGTGACTTGGAAGGTCATAGCTGGGTGGAGTGTACCGCCCCACGAAAATATTTTTGTTATAAGTGCGGCCACGACGGTGTGACTGTAACAAATTGCCCAAAGTGTCAGGGAAACATGCCCCGGGGCTCACCTCAAACTGGGGGGGTGAGGTCCACAGCGGTTTAGACCCAGAAAGTTTACAAACAAAACCCGTAAGAATATTAACTAATCCTAATAAACCTAAAAGGGACATAGAGAAGCCACAGCGAGAATTGAAGCCACAACATGTACGGATAAAAGAGTATGAAGAAGCAAGAACAAGGATTTTTGGAAAAGTGTCGGATCGAGTTAAAAAGGCTAGAGAGCGGTACAAGTTGCGTAAACGTATTCGCCAGCAATTTGCAGCAGCTTCTTTGTACGAAGGTGACGACACTCGGCTCTATACTAAAATTGCGATTAATGGGCAGCCGATTGAGGGACTGCTTGATAGTGGGGCAACAGTCACTTGTTTGGGAAAAGGGTGCGAGGAGTTTGTGAGAAACGCTGGTTTGGAAATATTGTCTTACGCCTCGGTCATACAAACGGCTGATGAGACGCCTCATCGGATTAAAGGTAGGGTAAAGGCGAATATTACGTTTAATAAAAAGCAGGCGTTAATCACTTTTTATTTGGTTCCATCTCTCAGACGTGAACTTTTTCTTGGAGTGGACTTCATGAGGGCTTTTGGTCTTTTCGCCAGCATTGATAGTCTTTCAACCAACGATATAAACCTGTGTGACGACGCGGCCAAGACTGATGATGATATCAAGTTGCATTCCTTAACAGACCAGCAGCGGCAACGCTTGAATGTGGTGAAGGATATGTTCCCTTGTTACACCAGGAAGGGATTAGGAAAAACACGGATTGAGGTCGATTCAATTGACACTCGTGATGCTTGCCCTGTGAAAGATAGGCATTATCCCGTCTCTCCGGCTGTGCAAAAACTTATGTATGCGGAGCTGGATAGAATGCTGAGCCTAGGCGTAATTGAGGAAAGCGAGAGTCCATGGAGTCCGGGTGGTGACGCTAGTCCGGAAGGGCGAAAAGAACCGGTTGTGCCTGGACGCTCGTAAACTTAATGCGCTTACGGTGAAGGATGCCTATCCACTTCCGCATATCGAGGGTTTGCTCAGTCGGTTAGGGGATACCTATTTTATTTCCACTGTTGATCTGAAAGACGAATTTTGGCAGATCCCTTTAGATCTTCCAAGTAGAGAAAAAACTGCTTTCACGGTGCCAGGGAGACCTTTGTACCATTTTACGGTAATGCCTTTTGGCCTGTGTAATGCAGCCCAAAGACTTTGCCGTTTGATGGACAAAGTGATTCCAGCAGCACTGCGTGATCGGGTTTTTGTTTACTTGGACGATCTATTGGTCGTATCACAAGATTTTGAAACACACATGGGCTTGTTAAAGCAAGTGGCCAATTGTTTGTCAAAAGCCGGTCTCACGATTAACTTAGCTAAGTCAAAGTTTTGCTTCAAAGAGCTACGTTATTTAGGATATATCGTTGATGGAGGATATATCGTTGATGGAGGACAATCATGAAGTTCAATTATCCGAAGACAGCAAAACAAGACCGCAACTTTATGGGTACTACAGGGTGGTATAGACGCTTTATCGCAGAATATGCGACTATAGCCACGCCCATCTTCAACACACTCAAAAAGGGGAAAACTTTTTCTTTTCCCGAGGAAGCCCAGCGTGCTTTCGACAAGTTGAAGGAGGCACTGGTTACAAGCCCAGTCTTGACGCATCCGGATTTTTCTCGGAGGTTTTATGTGCAGTGCGACGCGTCGGACTTGGGCATAGGCGCTGTTCTATTTCAGAAAGACGATTCAGGGGGAGAGCATCCAATTGCATATTTCTCCCAGAAGTTAACCTCCGCTCAGAGAAACTATTCCGTGACTGAGAGGGAGTGCCTGGCCGTGGTGATGGCGATAAAGAAGTTTAGGCCATATCTTGAGTTGCTGCCTTTTTCGGTTATCACGGACCACAGCAGCCTCAAATGGTTGATGTCTCTTAGGGATTTGAGCGGAAGGTTAGCCCGGTGGAGTTTGCACTTGCAATCGTTCTCTTTTGAAATAGAACATCGCCCAGGTAGCCAGAACATTGTCCCTGATACTTTGTCGAGGTACAGTATGGGTGAGGTGTCTATGGCAGTGGATGGTTTTGTTGACCTCGAGTCCCCAGCTGTCAAGTCAGAAGGGTATCTCGATATTGTGGCCAAAATGGATGAGAATTCTTTGAAGCTGCCAGACATTAAAGTTGTAGACGGGTTAGTCTACAAGAGGACACGACATTATGATGGGGTGGCTGTGAATGAGGACTTCGCTTGGAAGCTGTGGATACCCATGGAGCTTTCGGAGGATATTATTCGAAGGGCTCACTGTCCCCCACAAGTTTCTCATGGCGGTTTTCACAAAACACTAAAAAGAGTGAAAGAGTATTTTTACTGGCCTAACATGAACACGCAAGTGAGGAAATTTGTTGAGGGTTGCCATACCTGTTGTAATGTTTGCCGCTTTTCATATTCCTCAATGGATAGCTTCTTCGGTCCTTGTAAGCTTCTCTTTTGTTCACCCTCTTCTTCCTTCATGGATGACAACGAGTTCGGGGTCTTCCTTATAAATGGTTTCGAAGATGGCAGGATCGCCATGTAATGTTTGCCGTGTGGTAGGCAAACGGTCACCAAGAACAAAAAAGGATGCTTGCCGTGAGGTAGGCAAGTGTTCACACAAAAATACAAAAAAGGATTTATGCAGAGATTCCTAAATTCCTACCTGCCCGAATTTTGGCCGGCGCCTAAGAGCGCCACTAGACCAGGTAATTTTTGTTGCAGGCACTATACAGTGCCACTTCAACGAAGAGAAAAATAAAAGCCAGTTGTTTAGGCTCTGTGTAATATCTTTCTGAGTTTATTTTCGAAAATGTAATGAATTTATACAAAATTTGGAACTTAGAATTATTGACTATTGAGTGAAAAATGTACTAATACTATTTCAATAAATGGAATATAGAACTATGGAGCTCACTTATACATGCATATATTTCTATGAAGAATTGATCTACATTTTACCAATACTTTTACTATCTTTGAGATGCAGGCCTTTCTTAATTCCTATTGGTGGTCATTTGACTCAATTCTGAGTTCATGCAGTTGGTCTACTTACAAAACAATGTATGCAATCCCAACTGGAAACTCTAAACCAATGAAAAGTGTCACATGCCACCAACATCTAATTGGAACTCCACTGAGTGCATTCAGGATACACCTATTTTAAGGTAGAATTATAAGCCAGCTGATTTAATTTTTTTTAATTTTGACAGACACCTTCTGTCAGAAGTTCTACATCTATACACACACACACACACATGCATATATATAAAAGCAACATGAAGTAATTTCTTTTGAATCTTGTTGGTGGTGCCTTTCTTAAATGTTTTTATTTTACAATTAAAAATTAATTAAAAAGAATTGAAAGAAGTAAAAAGAAAAAATGCGTAAGTGCTGCCTTTGTCGTAAGGCAGATGATGGATTGTGTGGTCCCTTTTTCAAAGTTCCACCAGATGAACAAAAACGATTGGATTGGAGTCAATCGTGCGGCACTCCACGGAAGGCTTCCCAATATATCTGCAAAGAACATTTTTTAGCTGCTGACATTATAAAAGGAGGCAAATTCAGATATTTGCTGTCAAGAGCTTTGCCTGTTCGGTTGAATCCACTACAGCATCCAGACGGTATTATAACAAACACATCATCCCAATGTGAGGAAATTAGAGAAGATGTGTGCATGTCAACAACAGCAGACCAGGTTTCTAAAGGCTACCTCAAAAAACCTCCAGTTTTCTTATGCAGTATCCAAGAACTTGAGAAAGTTTTTTGCACTATGAATGGCAAGAGCATAGACCATAACAGGCATATACAAAAAAGACTATTGGAAAGAAGTGATAGTGTTGACTTACCCGAGCATGTGAAAAAATTCTTTTTCAAATGTCGCTTACATTTTAGAGTAAGGCATATGAACAAGCGTCTCAAAGAACAAAAGATGAGACAAAAGATATGGAATAATAAAAAATTACAAAAAGTTATATTATAAAAAGCAAAATGTTGCTTTTAATTAGTTGACCTTTAAACTTTTATTATAAATATTATTCTAACGTATAAACTTTAAACCAATACAATTTTGTAAAAATATCCCAAAAAACAATAAATATATACAAATAACAATTTTGAATCATCGACTTTAATTTATTTTCATTGGCAATGGGCGGATCACGATACTTCATTTCTATATCACATTATTTCATTTCATTTACAGAGTTTTGTCAAAATTTTATTTCTACAGAAAACTTTATTTCTATAGAAAACTTTGCCAAAAAATTTTAAGTTGTTTGTTTCAATCAATTCACATTCTATCGAAAAGGTCAGTATTAAGTTCAAGTTTAGCCGCTAAAATCACCCCTTTTTTCACGATTACAATATGTTCTATATTATTACAATATGTTCTACAAATAATTGCGTTAACCAGAAGTTTTCACAGTTCTTGGACAGATAGTTTCGTTTCGTTAAATTTCAATAATCGACAAGGATGATTGCGAATCTTATCGTCAGTTTGTTTCGAGTTTCATCTATTTCTTGTTACACAGTTTTCATATTTAATTAAATTTCAATTTTGTAGCGTTGACATATGAATGGAAGCCACAATCTCCGTTGTTTTATTATGAACCGAATTTGAATGTAGATGGTACTGTTTGTTGTGTGAAAGTGAAACCTCTACGCTTTTCTATTAGTTTAGATTCTTTTGCGGCTTTTCGTTGATCAGCTGTGATAGTGAGTAGAGCGTACCCCAGGCTTTGATCTTGAGTGGACAATGCTAAAAAGGAAAAGAAAAATTTGGATATCCGAAGGATGTGAACTATATACAAATGCATACCAGTTATAACATTCTTGAATGTTACAAATTCATCTATAGCATTTTCGTCTTCTTCATCGTCAATAGGAGTTGTAAAACCTTCCAAAGCAGTTTCATTTAATCGTCAATCGAATCCTCTTCATCTTCATCATCCTCATCGTCATCATCTTTGATTTCAGCCTTCATCTCAATACCCGCCTCAGCTGCTTTCGCTTTACTGAATTCGTCCACTTGTTCCAAGTAGTAGGGAGCAAACTCATCGATTCCATCCTCGTCGCTGGATAATGCCTCTGTTTTTAGGAAATCAATAATAAGAGCAATGTTTTTTTACACGACTTATTATTACCTTAACAATCATCATTCTCTTCTTCCTCCTCTTTCTCTTGGGCGCGAGATTTATAGGCCCGAGTTAGTCCATCAAAAAGTAAAATTAAAGGTGGTATAATTTTACCAGAGACTTCGCTCAACACCTGGGGTTTGCTATCACCCAAGGATATGAGTGTACACAAACCAAAGACACATAATTTGCGGTCATTTATTCTATACAATGCAAATTTGGAAAAAAATTAGACATTAATTATAAAAATGAAGTTTGCTACTTGCCCTTGGAAACAATCGGTATCGTGCATCCATTGTTTAATGAAATGTTAAGATATTGGCTCATTGTTTTGTTGAGACATTTTATCCAAAATTGACAACAACAATTGAGGACTATAGTACAAAGCGGCGATAACAACCTGAAGGAGTAAACAAATTGAAAGTAACAATGAGCTGTTGATATAGGCTCACGTAATATACAAACCTGTAGGCACATGGTACGCAGTTCTGAAGATTGTACCTCTCTTGTTAACCGTCCCAGAGCTAATTCGACAAATGCGAGTATTACAGAACCAATTTGTCCTTAGCATTGTAGTATAATGACTTCTAGCAACAACACCAGGATTGCTAGTTAGCATCTAAAAAATATACATTCAAGTCTAAGTAAAAAGAAATCCATTCACTACTAAAAGTCTATGGACTTACGGTTTTGCACATTTCGAACATAGCCAATAAACGCATGGACCGGATAGGAAAGCTGGAGTATTGATAGTAACATAATTATGTAAAGCCGGCATCATATCTACGAAATAGTCCATGCCTAAATTACTCATAAACTAAGGATGATCTTCCATGACTGTTAGTAAGGTCTCAATAGTGTTTCACAAACCCATAGCGGTATGGCTTTCTCATCACCTCCAATACGAAATCTGGAAATATGTAAACAAGAGTGTTGTCCATGTGCTGCATGTATTTCCACATAACGACCACATTGTAGAAAACCATCTCATCGCAAATCACCTTAAATGTTTTAACATCAGAATTAAAACAACGTTCAAACTTTATGGACAAATTGTTATCTGTACAGGTTGTTTACAAAAGTTAGGCCTTATTTATTTATTTGAAACACCAATACATACAAATGAATATGACAGATGGTGTACATCAAAGCGCACAGGGTTGCATGAAGAAAGTTGTTTTTGTTTTTTTAATTCTACCTTATAATCATTGTACCATGGAGTGCATTCAACTCAGTCACTACCAAGTGTGTGACTGACCTGCGTCAACAAAAACAAAATATGAATGCACCGAGAATGCAAGTGGATCAAAAATAGAGTACTGTATGCTAATGGGAATGCATGTGTAAGTGAAGAATAAGGGGGAAGAAGTGGAGAGTGTGTTTGGTCACACTACACTGTAAAGAAACCAAGTCTGCAAACACTACACTTCGGCCGCCCATGGGAAATGAGTGGGTGACAGAGGGACCCTTCCAGAGAGTGTATGTGGACTTTCTAGGGCCTTACCCTCGATCGAAGTCGGGGAACGCGTATATTTTTATTGTCCTCGACCACTTGTCGAAATATGTTTTACTTAAGGCGATGCCCAAAGCGAGTAACAATAATGTGAACACTCAGTAGTTGAGGTGGACGTGTATAATTAGTGGGTGCAGGGCTTGTGGGCGTCGAGGCTCATCGAAATATCAAAGTAGGGATGCCAGTTTTTTGGTTAGGGATGCCAATATGAGATTACATAAATATTCATTTTTGGGGATTATACTCTCGGAATCGCACATTTTCCCTCCCATCCTTTGATAAGGATATCAGCAGGATGGTTGGGTTTGTTGTGTGCGCCCCTTTATGCGAGGGTCATGACGATTGCCCATTGTGAATGGTTTATGGAAAGTAAGTTTGTTTGGCAACACCAACCCAATCATATGGTAAGGAGGTTGGCTGGGGAAAATTTTTGTTTTTATTTTCCGATGGATATGGCGAAAATGGAGTTTTTGGAAACAAAAAGGGAGCCATTACACTTTTTGGAAAAAGAAATGGCTTTGAAGTTTTTTTTTTGGGATTGGATGTCGGACATGGCTGGACGTGTTGCGCGGAGAGAATATTAAACTCGTAAAAAAAGGATATAGTGCGATTAATACCATACCAAAAGACATAAAAGAAAATAAACTGAGGGTGGTGTTACTTACCTTTGTGTTTTTACACCAGAGGAAAAAAAAAGCCAAAATAAAAAGTTTTAAATAGATAAAAACGACTGGATTTATTTATTGTGGAAATTTTGTTAAATATTTAATGTCAAATGCCAAATATAAACTGATTAATGGGAAATATGGATTAATGAAGTATGAACTGGTTAATGAAATACGTATGAAATCTATTTGGAGTTGAAAGGAAAATAAGTTACATGAACAATAAACTTAACACTAGTGAACAATACCGCAAACTGAAGTATACATTAATATACAATAAATAAAGCTGAATGAACTATATCGATATAAATATACAAAATATATTGAACATTAAACTAAAGTGAACTGAAATCGTATAAGAATACTTTTTAAAATAAATTGAACTAAATATAAAAAAAAAACGATACACGCATTACAAAGCCGTCAGCCACCATCGCCAGTCCGATACACCGTGGGAGCTCCTGAATTCTCCGCATTCCCCTCCGGACTTGTAGTGGTAAAGCTGGACCTGAGACAAGACGGACGACCTGAAAAGACACAAAACTTATTATTTATTGATACTATTTAAATATTTATATCCCTGCCAACATTTCAACGTTCCATTTCATCCTCATCGCTATCACAGACTCGTAAGTGACACTGCAACTATCGCCAACTGTGATGGGGTAAATATATCAAAAATTACAAAATGTACATGGAAGTATTTTGCCATCACTATTGTTACAAGAGCCATTTTATATTTTGTGAAACACCAAGCACAACTAGCTTCTTATATTTTATTTAAATAAAAATGATAATGAAGTGCTAAAAACATAGTTATTTCGCTTAAAATTGTGAAAGGTATATTGGTGAATAATTTTTGACTTTCCAAATGGAATAAAGTGATAGTTTTTCAAATATTTTTCCAGACACGCTGCCTCCATTGGGAATAAAAGCACTGGCTGATAGACGCTACAACATGTAACTTGCAACTTGTAACTCAACATCAATATTTTATTAATGCATAAAAATATGTTATATGTGATGTGATAGTCGTATAAATGTTATATTTATGAGAATTTATAAATGTTTAATAAAATTAATAATCATCTAAACAATCGGGTTTTACTTGACCACAATGATTCTTTTACAACTATCTTAAAATTCACTTTTTCTGATTGTTTGAAGGGGCTCTTATTGGCGTCGTTCTAAATTTATTAAAAAAGTGACCTAATAATTGCACTCATGCGATACTTTTTTGTAGTAACTTGGCGTGGTACAACTTCTCAATAGTGACGGCGCTTTTCCGAGGAGTTTTGGATATCGTATACGACTGTTTTCGACGTAGTGGGGATTCTCAGAAGCGCCCCCAAATTCAAAAAATGTTGGCAGGGATACTGGTATGATTATGATACTTGAAATACATTCCACGAATTGGTGATTTTCCTAACTTTTGCTAGGTGTGACAATTTTTTGTTAGATTTCGATTTACTTACCCTAGTGGTTTATGGGTTATTCACCGAGATCCGAGCTCGAATCTAGGTAGGTCATCTGTACGCGCAGCTGGGAAATTTGCCAGTCACATAGTTGTCGAGCCTAACCTAAAGGAGGGAAAAATCTTTTAATTAAATTGAATTGGAATATAAAAAAAGAAGGAAAAACAAAATTAAATCAAAACTAGTATATTTATATTGACGCGACGGACGGACATTTCTTAACATACTTAAACGAAACGAATTACGTAAAACTCCAGCTTTTGTAACCCTTTGTTTGCGACCGAGAGAAGAAGGCCAATAGAAATCGAGCCTGTACGTTTGAACATAATGGAGGATCTCGCCTTTGGAATATTCAATTTTTTTTTATTTTTTTTTTACGTCAAAAGCCAATACAATTTTTATTTTCGCCATTTAATAATTTTGCACAGAATCTGAATAGTTTCTTTTGTTTTTATGCATTCAATAAATTATGAATTTTATAACGTTTGAACTATGAAAACAATGTGTTCGCCGTATAGGCCTCTTGAGGGTGGGGATGGAGAAGGAGTAGGTTAAGGGTAAGTAGAGGTATGCAATTTTGGGATGCTCTAGATTGGATCAGAGGCATCATGGCAAGGAAGCTTCAAAGGTTCCTGTGGGTGGGATAATGTTGGCGCAACATCTGCCAACCTGTTTTTTTGTAAGTGTTTGTTATCGTATGTGTTTTCCTGATCGTGAGTACATGTTACCCGTTTGCTTTTTCGTGTTTTCATAGTAAACTTTCGCGTTTCGGGTCTTGTGTTTTTTTTTCGAACCTATCGTCTGTAAAGTCCGGTATGATTTTTTGTTACCGTGCTGCTACGGTCCGTGTTGTTGGCAAGAACCTACCCCCGTCCGGCGAGCAATAGCCGCGCTAAACGCCAGCATACCGGCAACGCCAACACACGCGACAATTTAGGCAAGCATTTGTGAACGTGCACGTAACAAATCTTTGAAAAGGTATTGAAGATAATATGAGAAAACTTTGACAAAACATTACCCTAAAATGCAACGAAAAAACCCTGTGGTTTTCAATACTTATTTGTGCAACGAAGTTCGTGGTCAATTGAAAGAAATTAAAAAAATGGAAAATTTTAGACAAATAACCAAATAGTTTATAAAAATAGGTAAGTGAAAATAAAAAATGAAATAAAACTTTAAGGAAGTCACTAAATGTATATCTCTTTGCAGAAAATTAAAATTATGGATTCTACGTTCTTGAAAACATTAAAAAGCTGACCGATGAAAAAATGGTGGACAATTAACTGGAACTGCTTCAAATAGTTTATAATAATTGGTACGTCAATATGAAAAATTAAATCAACACTTCAGAGAAGTCACTAAATTTAAATCTCTTTGCAGAAAACTAAAATCTTTGGATGTTTAATTCATATGCTATTATCAGTTTAAAATGGATATTTTGTGAATTCCTTCTGCTGAAAATCAATTCTAACACGCGGTCCAGTACGTTCCTAATTTCAAATTGGCCGTAGGTTAATAAATTTTAATGCTGTTTTATGACACCAAAAAGAAAGAAAATGGAATTATCAATGCAAAAGTGTTTACTAATAATGTTTAAGATATTTTAAGTTTTGTTGTTTGTTTTTTTTTTTTCTTATTTGTTGATATGTTTAATAAGATCATTATTTATCAATTGGTATTGTGATGTATTATGTAGTGTTTATTAAATATTTTATTTTGATGAAAATGAATAAATTATACAAAATTCATAGAATTTTGGCTTTGACTTTCAATTTGAAGTGGGGATATCATTCATACAACTTTAGGTTGAAAAGTATTTGCAACGATGTTAATTTTGAATTTGACTCGCATCGAAAATTGTTTGACAAATTATTGAGTAGCGATGCATTTCAATTTGAGGATAACACTTGAGATATTATTGCTAATGTGTTGAATTTCACTGTTGAGGGTAATGTCTGTATTTTGTTGAGAACGCGATTTTCTCAACAATTTCTCAACTTGAATATTACCCTAATCCTTTGAAAAAATGTTTGAAAAATTATTGAAATTTAGTATTTTTCAAACGTTTGTGTTTATTGGGATACATCAAAATGTAGGTAATCTCGACGTCGCTATCTTCACGCAGGTATCAAAAGCGTGCAATTTGAATAATCATCTTCTTACTTGGCATCCACACCATGTGCACTCTATTTACATTAGTTGTGTTCGCGAACTTTGTTAGTAAAAATGATCAAGTAGAAATATGAAACTTTCAACAATAAATATTTTATTTTTTTAATAAATGATTCATGGAAAATTTATGTAAAAGTTCCATAAAATCACGAATATTATTGGTACACATATGAAACTTTTGTTAAACAAAATTTACGAATATAGATTGTTGAAAAATATTTTAGCGCCCCTTGATTTATCTCCTCTCGCAGATGAGCTACGTCCATGAGGATTTCACTGGGAGATGCTCAAAGGGTGCCGCTACCTACGTATACCCAGTTTAGTTCGTTGTCGGGGGGTGTATTGACTTTTCTCCGTTCACAGATGAGCTATGCCCATGGCGCTTTAACTGGGGGATACTCCAAGGGTACTGCTACCTACGTATACCCACTTTAGTTTGTTGTGGTGGAGTGTAAATAGGCGAAAATCAGTGTTGAAAATATTTGATATTCAAACAAATAGTAATATTACCCCCATTGACTTATCTCCGTTCACAGATGAGCTACGCCCATGGGGCTTTTACAGGGGGATACTCCAAGGGTACAGCTACCTACGTATATCGACTTTAGTTCGTTGTCGTGGGGTGCAAATAGGCGAAAAATTCCGATGGTTTGTGTCTCGGCTAAAAACAACTTTAACTTCACACCCTTGAGAGACTCTTGTGATAATAACGATGACAAAGTACTTTACATTACAAAGTATATATCGTACTTTTTGATACACTTCCCCCATCACAGTTGGCCATTGTCGTAGTCTGTGGTAGTGATGAAGGTGAAATGGAACTTTGAAATGTTGGTAGGGCACTACCCACAGATAACTAATGGCGTTTTCTTTTCTTATGAAAAATGCGCACTTTTTTTGCATTTTGGCCGGAAAATTTACTTTTTAGGTTCTTTTCTAAAAAAAACAGGCAAAAGTGCGAAAAGGCTTCGAATTCTGTTGTGAAAATAGTGCCACGCATAGAGGCAAATTACGGGCATTTTCAGCACTGCCAACAAACGAGAGTGCTGCGATTGCCCTGTTTCCTTCTTTGAATTCTTTTCTGCCCGCTGAAATGATAGCATTTTTTTAGGTTGCTGGTAACATTTTAAAAATGCGCATTCTGTATAGACAAAATGACGGCAAAGCACTTTTTTCAGAAAAGAAAACACCATAAGCTAAATTACATTGAACCGGCACATGTAATTTGTAATGGTATTCTCTACAATGTGCTGTGTAGAAATCATTATTAGGGCTGTTTTCTTTTAGCACTGGATATGCTAAGCCGTTCAGGACTAAAAGAAAACAGAGTACTCGTTTATCCAGGACATCTCCAAAAATATGCAACACTGTCATCAGCAGTTTAAAAACAATCACAGAAAAGAAGTGAAATCTTGCATTTTTAATGTACGAAATGCTCCAATTACTAATAAATATTTACTGCTGCGATTATTTATGACACTGTATTACTTTGAATTTCATGTTTTTCTATAAAAAAGTCACAATAAATTGCTATTGTGAATCGAAGAAGCATCACTTTATCCAAATACATCTGGCAACATCGGCGCGACTTGCACCAAAGATAATTGAGTATAACAAGATTAAGCATTGTGCTCTTATAAAGAGAAAATAAATGTCAAGGTGTAGAGGGCTATGAGAAAAAAATTGTTTTATTTGTCAATTTTTTCCAAAGCAGCTCTGCCCAGGAATAAATTTAAACGGCAATATTCACATAAAACCATAATGAATATTCGCTTTAATATACACATACGTTTTATTTTAATTTTCTACAATCGTTTTGGTATTGCTTTTGTGGGATTAGAGATGTGATGTTCTATCTGATGAGATGTTCTATCCAGAACATCTCATCAGTGCAACAATGTTCTGGGGCCAAATCACCGCAGTCGAAATCGAGTACTTCGTCTTCGTAATGTAGTTTACGCGGATCACCGCAGTCGTTATCGAATTGTTTCTACTCGAAGTTGAGCACGATAGGTAGCATGCTATCGAAAACGAAGTATGTAGTGATTTTTGAGCAGAAAAAAGGTAAACAAAAAGAAAAAAGTTGGTGAAAATGTAATTATTATTCCATTTTGGCAAAATACATTTAAGAAAATATAATATTACTTGCATTTAGGGAATCGGATCAAAGAAAAGAATGCTCAGTAGCCGCTTCAAAAAAACTTATTTTTTCAAGAACATATTTAAAAGCTTCTTTTGACATATGAAAACGTCTTTTAAATCTATGGATGTTAAAAACACAATTTACTCTTACTCTACTTCAGGCAATGCTAAAGGACTGCTTTTGTCACGAATATTTTTCCTTATAATTGCCACTTTGTACTCATCGTCTGAATCCGAAAACGAGGAAAAAACACTTGGATTCATAATATATTTTTACACATATATTTTAACACACAAAAACAATATAAATATCTCAGAAATAACATAATTTGATAACAAAACATTATTTTGAAATTCTACTCTCTTTCAATTTCTTATTACCATATGTTTACAGCAATGTAAAAAAAAGTAGTAGACAAAATAAATTACGATCGAATGCGGTGATCCAAAAATTTAATGCGATCGAAATGTTTCTCTATACGAAACAGAACTCGATGACGAATGCGGTGATTTGGCCCCTGGATAGCTCATACAAAAGTTGCATCCAGTGCTAAAAGAAAACAGCCCTATTTTTGAGCACGAAAATATAACTTTCATTATATATTTACAGCCTATTTCAGCTATCCGAATTCTAGTCTTCGTTCGCATACAAAACGAAAAACTGCCTTCTGGTTTCTCTAATGCGCTTTACAGACTATCAGTTATTCCGGACGACAGTGCTCGTGTCGAACATATCCCTGCCAACATTTATTGAATTTGGGGGCGCTTTTGAGAATCCCCACTACGTCGAAAACAGACGTATACGATATCCAAAACTCCTCGGAAAAGCGCCGTCACTATTGAGAAGTTGTACCACGCCAAGTTACTACAAAAAAGTATCGCATTAGTGCAATTATTAGGTGCCCTTCTGGACACATTTAGAAGGACGCCAATAAGATCCCCTTCAAACAATCAGCGAAAGTGCATTTTAAGATAGTTGTAAAAGAATCATTGTGGTCAAGTAAAATACTTGTTTAGATGTTTATTAATTTTATTAAACATTTATAAATTCTCATAAATGTAACATTTATACGACTATCACATCACATTTAACATATATTTATGCATTAAGGTGGGTACTATGTTTGTTGGCACGAAAAATACTTCACTTAACCATTCTTTCGCGTTGAAAACTGAGAGTGTTGACAATACATTTCGAACGAAGAAAACAGCTATTTTGGAGCTATTCCACGTTTATTTCTCCGCAATTTAATTGACAACATCGCCAAATGTCATACTATTTTTACTTATAAAGGGTGATTTGTTAAGAGCTTGATAACTTTTTTTTAAAAAAAACGCATAAAATTTGCAAAATCTCATCGGTTCTTTATTTGAAACGTTAGATTGGTCCATGACATTTACTTTTTGAAGATAATTTCATTTAAATGTTGACCGCGGCTGCGTCTTAGGTGGTCCATTCGGAAAGTCCAATTTTGGGCAACTTTTTCGAGCATTTCGGCCGGAATAGCCCGAATTTCTTCGGAAATGTTGTCTTCCAAAGCTGGAATAGTTGCTGGCTTATTTCTGTAGACTTTAGACTTGACGTAGCCCCACAAAAAATAGTCTAAAGGCGTCAAATCGCATGATCTTGGTGGCCAACTTACCGGTCCATTTCTTGAGATGAATTGTTCTCCGAAGTTTTCCCTCAAAATGGCCATAGAATCGCGAGCTGTGTGGCATGTAGCGCCATCTTGTTGAAACCACATGTCAACCAAGTTCAGTTCTTCCATTTTTGGCAACAAAAAGTTTGTTAGCATCGAACGATAGCGATCGCCATTCACCGTAACGTTGCGTCCAACAGCATCTTTGAAAAAATACGGTCCAATGATTCCACCAGCGTACAAATCACACCAAACAGTGCATTTTTCGGGATGCATGGGCAGTTCTTGAACGGCTTCTGGTTGCTCTTCACTCCAAATGCGGCAATTTTGCTTATTTACGTAGCCATTCAACCAGAAATGAGCCTCATCGCTGAACAAAATTTGTCGATAAAAAAGCGGATTTTCTGCCAACTTTTCTAGGGCCCATTCACTGAAAATTCGACGTTGTGGCTCGTTAGTAAGTCTATTCATGATGAAATGTCAAAGCATACTGAGCATCTTTCTCTTTGACACCATGTCTGAAATCCCACGTGATCTGTCAAATACTAATGCATGAAAATCCTAACCTCAAAAGAATCACCCTTTACATACGCAGCAGCTGGTTGTTTACATACACGCATTCATGATAATTGTTTTGAAAAGTGTTTTTCTACCAGTTTTTGGATTGTTTTGCAAAAAAATCTCATACAGCACTGGACACTAATAATTGTTAAGAATAAAGCTCCAGCCGCTCTACCACTGGTGTCTTACCACATTCTGCAACAGCTTTTACAACATGTGGTACATTGTCTTCTTCAGCTTTTCCAAATGGATACCGTCAATTTGTAACGCACATCAAAAAAACATATAATTCCGGTGTTATGCTAACTTTTACATCATGAGCAGCAATGGACTCATTCATCAACAAACTTAATTCGTTGGTGTCCACAATATCTACACAATCGCATTGCAATACCATGCTGTTGCCGCCTCACTAGCAATTTCAAATCCAGTGGTCACCACCACGGTTCCCACAAAGTATAATAACGCCATTTCATTTGCCAATGTTGTTACATCGGGGGGAACAACCAACTTAAGCCCATAACTCAAGTTCAAGGGTAGTTCCTAAGCCAAAGTCACTGTTCCCGACTTATATTTCGTCACAAAGGGATGTTAGTGTTCTATACCAGACTCTTCGTTGACTGAAATTAATACATTGAGAAGCAATTGGCTGGTTTACTGAAGGATGTTATACTCTCCCAATGTACAAGTTCCAATAACTATTTCAGTCACGTTATGAAATTCAACCAGTGTTTTGAATTGATAAAATGCAAGAATGCCGCTAACTGAAATTTAAAAGCCACAACGAAATTAAATCGTTTCATTCCAGCCTATCGCAATCATTTTGGACAAATGATGAATACAAGAAAATTATTTTGCTACTTAAATAAAAATTATTTAATTATTTGCTATAAACATTTATTTTGGATATAACTTTGTTCAGAAAAATTTACTAATTTTATATTAAAAAGTATAAAACGTATAAGACCACCCAATTACCTATACCCCGGTATATAAAAATAAAACAAGTTCGATTATAATTTTATTATGATTTTTTATTAATTTGTACATTTATACACTAATTAAAGACCCTAGAACACAATGTTTTCTTTTCTGGATTATCAGCTTTCTTTCATTAATATTGTTATACCTCATTCACATTACACTTCCAAAATCTACGTTAACTAGATTTCAACTGTCATTTGCCTTGTAAAAAAGGGATTTCAAATCTACTTTTAGTAGATTTCGAGCCTAATGTGAATGAGCTATTATATTTAAAAATTTTTAATTATCATTTCTCATATTTAGCTTTCATGTTGTTTCCATTAAAAATTAAAATTGCATTAACTTTTCTTTTGTTCAGTTCTCATTCATTTACGCCTCTTACACACAAAAACGAGCTCGCTTAACAAATGGAAAAGGGAGCAATTACGAGGAGCGGTAAAATAATAAAAAAAAATACAATTCATTTCTTTGTAAAAAATGGGTGTTGAATGTAGAAGCACTGGGTTTACAGAGATAAGACGAAATCGTTTTTAAGCATATTTTAAAAAAGAAATCTTCATCGATTACATCTGCAGTATTATGAAAATTAGCGTCTTCTACTTCTTCGTGTTCTGTGCAAACATTATGTTGCATAACATTAGTCAATTCTAAATTAGCAGGGGATGATGATAAATGGTGGCCTGGTTGTATCTCTACAATATGACGCTGATGGAATGCTATTGTTGCTGATGGCTGAAGCGATGATGGTACTGTTGTAATAGGCGGAGTTTCCAACGGGCACCGGTCGCCGATTGGAAACTCCTAGAAGACATTCCTTAGGGGTAAAATTTCACCCAGCCACTTCTTCGCCAGCAAAATCCAATTTAACAACATCACCTGGTAAACATTCCTCCACATCAACTTCATTCTCTGCCGTATTTATACGGTTCAATGTCATTGTAATATCTGGACCAGACTTAAGTCCCACGGTAGCTCCTGCTAAAGCCATTGTAGTGGTGGGAACAACAACATTCGATCCAGCTGCTGGTGATACTATTGTGGATGATTGTGAAACCACCATTGCATTAGTATTGCATTTGTATTACTAACGGCAGCAACAGTCGATATTGCATTTGAAGAATTAGTAATAGTGGCTAATGTTGGAGTAGTATTTGCTGCCACCCCAATGGGATCACTCACTACTTGGGCGGCCGTTGTATTTGGTTGTTGCAATACAATATTTGCGGTCACAGCCACTGTGGTCGTGGCAGGTGTTGAGGGTGCTATGTTGGAGTTGTTCACTGTAGCTGATGTAGTGGCTGCAATTGTGGGTGTCAGGGATGTGAGGGCAGATGCTACTGTGGCAGAAACGGCTACAGAACCAGATGCTGTTATATATGTTATATACATATAGCACTCCGTTATTTTTATTTCGTCAATCTAATTGCATTTTTAAATAACAACGCGAACCACTTTTGTATTCTAATTTAACACAAATCATTTGAATAAATCAATTATTTCTTAATTCACATTACAAATGGCGCCATGTTTTGAAACTAACTAATCTCAACATATGGAAGGATTTAAAGCCGACCTAATTAGGGACTATGCACGTTATGTCAGTTTTTCAACTCGAAAAAAAAACAAAGTACCACAAATGAAAAAATATTTCGGTAGTTTTTCGCATTTTTGGTTTTGTATGGGATTTCGCTTCGGAAACCGAACATAGTACCTACCTTTAATAAAAGATTGATGTTGAATTACAAGTTGCAAGTTACATGTTGTAGCGTCTATCAGCCAGTGCTTTCATTCCCAATGGAGGCAGCGTGTCTGGAAAAATATTTGAAAAACTATCACTTTATTCCATTTGGAAATTCAAAAATTGTTTACCAATATACCTTTCACAAATTTAAGCGAAATAACTATGTTTTCAGCACTTCATTATCGTTTTTATTTAAATAAATTATAAGAAGCTGGTTGTGCTTGGTGTTTCACAAAATATAAAATGGCTCTGTAACTAGTGATGGCAAAATACTTTCATGCGTATAGTGATGCAAAATACTATCACAGTTGGCGATTGTTGCAGTGTCACATACGAGTCTGTGGTAGCGATGAGGATGAAATGGAACTTTGAAATGCTGGCAGGGATATTGTGCACATTATAAGTTAAGTCCGAAGGCATAATCGATACTGCTGCATGTTTATGGGATCGACAACACATTAACCGATAATTTAGTCATCGCCGACAAGTCGTATCGATGCGACACACTGTAAGATTCTTTACAAACACCGACATTCCGTCCGGAATAACTGATAATCTGTAAAGCGCACTAGACACGAAATCCTTTTGGCCGAAATCCTCCTAAATCTCTGTAGCTTTGCAAAAGGCAAATGTCAGCTGGCTCGTAGAGTAGTGTTGGGAAAGTAACGAGTATTTGATTACAAGTACTCGTTACTGACTAATTTTTTGAGTACTCGTTACTAGTAAAAGAGTACTCAATATCTTCAATGCCAGTTTTTTTCTTCTGACGGTAAGTAAGTTGGCGGTTTGGAAGTAAAATTCTTGACTTCTTGGAAAATATTAATTGAAGTTTTCGAAAATCGTTTTATCAGTTAAAATAACACGAAAAGGATATATGGCTTCACCTTTGAACAAAGTGAAAAATTTATCTGATTTCTTAAAAACGTTTGCATTTGAAAAAATTTGCATTGGGTGTAGGTGGGAGCTATAATTTAAAGCATCACATGGAACACGTCTCATGCGAATAGTATGAATAATAATGTCGTTGACTTCAGCTGGTTCAATCCAATTGTTTTCAGAGAACCCTGACGAAAAAAAATTCCAAATAGTGAATACGAAATTGGCTCTAAATATTTGAATGATTGGTGAAAATCTTTTTCTAACGAGACCCATATATCTACAACACCACATTTTATAACACTAGAATAAAACTGGATAATGTAATTTGCTTTTCTATACTGTTTTTAAATTTAAAAAAGAGGAAGATATTATTAAAAAGTGCCCACAATGTCTTTTTTAATTTTTTTACAAAAGTAACGAGTAGTAACGAGTACTCAATTGAAAAGTAACGAGTAGTAACGAGTAGTCAAAAGTAATCAAAATTTACAACACTATCGTAGAGGATTTCAACAAAATCTCTTTCGAATTCCCCTATACCGCCTTGTTCAACTGTGGTTTTAGGGCTATCCAGAACATCGTTGCACTGGTGTTCTATTCAGAACATCTCATCAGTGCAAGTCGCGCCGATCTTGCCAGATTGTGTTTTGATAAAGTGACGCTTCATCGATTCACAATAGCACTTTATTGTGACTAATTTATCGAAGAACATGAAATTCAAAGTGGTATAGTGTCACAAATAATCGCAGCAGTAAATATTTATTACTAATTGGAGCATTTCATACATTAAAAATGCAAGATTTCACTTCTTTTCTGTGATTGTTTTTGAACAGCTGATGACAGTGTTGCATATTTTTGGAGATGTCCTGGATAAACGAGTACTCTGTTTTTTTAGTCCTTCACGGCTTAGGGTATCCAGTGCTAAAAGAAAACAGCCCTTAGGGAGACTTCATGTCTAGTGCGTAGTATAAACGAAAATCGAAACGAAACTCAATGCGAACGAAGACGTAACGCAATCTCTAAAATTGGAATTCTTTAACTCGATTCGTTTGTTGTCGAACTGAAATGTCAAAACCACTCACTTGGTAAAGACCTTTCGTTTTATGGAAAAAGGCATTTATAAATAAGGAAAAACTTAATAATTGATACATATATTAAAGCTTTTATTGTAAATATGTGATAAAAGTTATTCATATCGATCTATTTTTTCTTTATAACCGCAATAGACAACGTTTAAGGGAAAGTCTAACACGAACAAACATATACGTTTCGAATGAAAACTCATTAAAAGGTGAACTGAACTGTTACAATTGTAGAAATATGGAAATACAAAACCTTATCTCTCTACGCGGGCTAATTTGTTAAAAATATTATTGAGCTAAACCAAATATCAGAAGTGGGAGAAGTTTGCATAATGGACGGCGATGACAGATTGAATTTTATGGAAAATAATTTTTAGAAAGCGGTGTTTATTTAGGTAACAGGGAGCGTTTTATTTTTCCTTGGGCAATTGATCTACTACTCCTTTGTATATTTTCGGAACAAAACTATGATACGTGTTTGCGTTATAACCCACACAAATAGTTTTAATAAATAAATTCCCAATAAACACAAACGTTTGAAAAATACTAAAATTCAATAATTTTTCAAACATTTTTTCAAAGGATTAGGGTAATATTCAAGTTGAGAAATTGTTGAGAAAATCGCGTTCTCAACAAAAAACAGACATTACCCTCAGTGTGTAAATATAACCATAGCGATAGGCGGTAGGCGAACACTTATTTACGTGTATTTCTTATGGGAAGCCCAAAATCCGCGACGGAATACCGTGACGGCTAGCGGCGTGTCGCTAAATTATAACTTATTCTAACTCCTTGGCGAAAACTGGTATAGTGTTGCCATCGCTTATCAATTTTTTTAACTCACCACTAGGAATTGCTGTTGCCTGGAGACGTGTAGATTATTTTTTCTTGAAATAACTCAACAAATAACAAGCCATTGTATGTTTTTATTCAACTTCGTTGTTTAATATTGTCAAAGCGGTCTGTATTGACAACAAAAACGCTAGGAAACGTGAAAAAGGGAATTATTCGCCGTCAAGCTTATTGTATTTGCCGTTGCGGCAAAAATGTTTCGCCTACCGCCTATCGCTATGGTTATATTTACACACTCAACAGTAAAATTCAACACAATAGCAATAATTTCTCAATTGTAATCCTCAAATTGAAATGCATCGCTACTCAATAATTTCTCAAACAGTTTTCAATGTGAGAAAAATAAAAAACTAGCATTGTTGCGAATACTTTCAAACCACAATTTGTATGAAAGTCAATCCTAGTTCTAACTGAAAGTCAATACTAAATTTCTAGGGATTTTGTAAATTTTATTATTTTTTCGTTAACAAATATAATAATCTTAAAAATAACATTAATAATATATGAAAATAATAATATTATACCAATCAAAATGTAAATGTAAAATAAAACTATGAATACAACTTTAAATATCTTAAACATTTTTACATGTATAATTCCATTTCCTCCATAATGTTGGTGTCATTAATATGCTGGCAAATTGAAATAATTACTATCGAGGAACTTGCTGGCTTGTGTGTTAGAATAGATTCCAGCAAGAGGAAATCACAAAATATCAAACTGATGACGGGATGTAAATTGATGTAATGCACATTTTCATCCAGAAGTTCTTGATATAGCAATTGTTGTACTTTGTTTTAATTGGTTGCACTTTGTAAGTTTTCTGAAAACTTTTCTTTGTTGTTTCCTTCATCGGTTTTTCATCGGCCAACATCTTCCAAGAATATACCATTCAATGATTTTAGTTTTCTGCAAAACAATCGAGTTTTGTGATTTCCATTATGTTTTCATTTCACTTTTTATTTTGACTTACCAATTTGTATTTCTTCCAACTGACCACGTACTTCGTGATTTCCTCAAGAACGTTGGTGTTACAAAATTGTTGTTATTAAAATACTGGCAATTTTCAGGAACTTGATGACCAGATAATTGGAATAAATTTCCAGCAATTTCAATTCACAAAATAACAAATTAAACCGATGATGCACATTTTCATCCAGAAGTTCTTGATATAGGAATTGTTGCACTTTGTAAGTTTTCTGAAAACTTTTCTTTGTTGTTTCCTTCATCGGTTTTTCATCGGCCAACATCTTCCAAGAATATACCATTCAATGATTTTAGTTTTCTGCAAAACAATCGAGTTTTGTGATTTCCATTATGTTTTCATTTCACTTTTTATTTTGACTTACCAATTTGTATTTCTTCCAACTGACCAGGTACTTCGTGATTTCCTCAAGAACGTTGGTATTACAAAATTGTTGTTATTAAAATACTGGCAATTTTCAGGAACTTGATGGCCAGATAATTGGAATAAATTTCCAGCAATTTCAATTCACAAAATAACAAATTAAACCGATGATGCGATATAAATTAAACTATCGATGTGATGCGAATTATCATCCAGTAGTTGTTGATATGGAAAAGCATAAATACCAAGTTTTTTTGGTTGCACTTTGATCTTAATTTTTCATCGGCCAGCCTCTTAATGTGTCCAAGAATCAGCATCCAAATATTTTAGTTGTCTGCAAAGAGATTTGAGTTTAGTGACTTCCTTCAAGTTTTCATTTCGTGTTTTAGTTTTACTTACCAATTATTATAAGCAATTTCAATTGATTATTAAAAAATTTCCACATTTGTATTTCTTCCACGAACTTTGTTGTCCAAAGTAGTATTGAAAACCATGTGGTTTTTTCGTTGCATTTCAGGGTAGTGTTTTGTCAAAGTTTTCTCCAATTATCTTCAACACATTTTCAAAGTTTTCGTCAACATTTTGCCAAATTGGTTGTAATTCGCAAACAATTTGAAGATGAATTGAAGATGAGCTTTTTCAAGTCAAGTTGAATTTATGTTGAAAATGATATTTACCCTCAAGGCCGGTATGCACCTCTAGCGAAAAATTTCATTCCCATAAGAAATGCATTGCTATTTATGCTAACGAAATTTTCGGTAGCGTTCAATTTCGTAAGGTGGTACGCACCTCTAATGAAAATAACAGGGTTGTCAAAAGGATATTTTGGCAGCAAACATTTAAATTATTGCAATAATTGTGTGCGTAAAAGTTTTAAAAAGTCTGTATCTGTATCAACAATTTATTTGAAAAATATTTGGAACATATATTAACAATTTTTAAAAGCGATTAGCTGGTTTAAAATTTGTGTACACAGCCCTGTTTTTTTGTTGTAGACTTAAATAAATTTTTGCCACCGAAAATTTCGCTAGAGGTGCATACCGGCCTTCAAACTGAAGAGGTGTTTCATTTGAAAAACGCTCATCCTGTGTTTATTGGGTTATTTCTTAATTCGCATTGCAAATGGCGCCGTGCTATCAGTTTTTCAAGTACCACAAATGGAAAAATTTCGCTAGTTTTTCGTATTTTGTGGGTTTGTATGGAGTTCAACGAGAAAACCGAACTGAATACCGGCCTATAAACGGAAAAATGTTATATTTATACACAATCGTGTTTTACTTGACCACAATGATTCTTCTACAAGTACCTTAAAGTGCACTTTTTCTGACAGTTTGAAGGGGCTCTTATTGGCGTCGTTCTAAATTGATCTAAAGAGGCACCTACCCTGCCAACATTTTTTGAATTTGGGGGCGCTTCAGAGAATCCCCACTACGTCAAATAAAGAGTCGTATACGATATCCAAAACTCCTCGGAAAAGCGCCGTCACTATTGAGAAGTTGTACCACGCCAAGTTACTACAAAAAAGTATCGCATGAGTGCAATTATTAGGAGCCCTTCTGGATACATTTAGAAGGCCGCCAATAAGAGCCCCTTCAAACAATCAGACAAAGTGCATTTTAAGATATTTGTAAAAGGATCATTGTGGTCAAGTAAAACACGATTGTTTATTAATTTTATGAAACATTTATAAATTCTCATAAATATAACATTTATACGGCTATCACATCACATTTAACACATTTTTATGCATTAATAAGAGATTGATGTTGAGTTACAAGTTGTAAGTTAAATGTTGTAGCGTCTATCAGCCAGTACTTTTATTCCAAATGGAGGCAACGTGTCTGGAAAAATATTTGAAAAACTATCACTTTATTCCATTTGAAAAGTCAAAAATTGTTCACCAATTTACTTTTCACAATTTTAAGCGTAATAACTATGTTTTCAGCACTTTATTTTCGTTTTCATTGAAATAAATTATAAGAAGCTGGTTGTGCTTGGTGTTTCACAAAATATAAAATGGCTCTTGTAACAATAGTGATGGCAAAATACTATCACAGTTGGCGATTGTTGCAGTGTCACTTCCCAATAAACACAAACGTTTGAAAAATACTAAAATTCAATAATTTTTCAAACATTTTTTCAAAGGATTAGGGTAATATTCAAGTTGAGAAATTGTTGAGAAAATCGCGTTCTCAACAAAAAACAACACAATACAATAATTTCACACAATACAATAATTTCAACACAATAGCAATAATTTCTCAATTGTAATCCTCAAATTGAAATTTCAATGTGAGAAAAATAAAAAATTAGCATTGTTGCGAATACTTTCAAACCACAATTTGTATGAAAGTCAATCCTAGTTCTAACTGAAAGTCAATACTAAATTTCTAGGGATTTTGTAAATTTTATTATTTTTTTCCGTTAACAAATATAATAATCTTAAAAATAACATTAATAATATATAAAAAATAATAATATAATACCAATCAAAATGTAATTATCTTATTAAACGTATTAATAAATAAAACTATGAATACAATACAATGTTGGTGTCAAATAACTATTATTTAATATGCTGGCAATTTGAAATAATTACTATCGGGGAACTTGCTGGCTTGTGTGTTAGAATAGATTCCAGCAAGAGGAAATCACAAAATATCAAACTGATGACGGGATGTAAATTGATGTAAAATGCATATTTTCATCCAGAAGTTCTTGCACTTTGTTTTAATTGGTTGCACTTTGTAAATTTTCTGAAAACTTTTCTTTGTTGTTTCCTTCATCGGTTTTTCATCGGCCAACATCTTCCAAGAATATACCATCCAATGATTTTAGTTTTCTGCAAAACAATCGAGTTTTGTGATTTCCATTATGTTTTCATTTCACTTTTTATTTTGACTTACCAATTTGTATTTCTTCCAACTGACCACGTACTTTGTGATTTCCTCAAGAACGTTGGTGTTACAAAATTGTTGTTATTAAAATACTGGCAATTTTCAGGAACTTGATGACCAGATAATTGGAATAAATTTCCAGCAATTTCAATTCACAAAATAACAAATTAAACCGATGATGCGATGTAAATTAAACTATCGATGTGATGCGAATTATCATCCAGTAGTTGTTGATATGGAAAAGCATAAATACCAAGTTTTTTTGGTTGTACTTTGATTTTTGGAAACTTTCTCTTTCGATAAGTGTCCAAGAATCAGCATCAAAATATTTTAGTTGTCTGCAAAGAGATTTGAGTTTAGTGACTTCCTTAAAGTTTTCATTTCGTGTTTTAGTTTTACTTACCAATTATTATAAGCAATTTCAATTGATTATTAAAAAATTTCCACATTTTTGTATTTCTTCCACGAACTTTGTTGTCCAAAGTAGTATTGAAAAAGTAGTATTAAAAGTGGCAATTATTTATTCTTTCAATTGTCCTGAAAAAATAATTAAAATCCAGAGAAAAATAAAGGTTCAAATTTAATTGCGTCACCTATGAGTGATTGTGAAGTGGATAATTAATCCGAGGAACGCCGATATGAGACAAATAAGACTATAATACCCACCAAAGTTAAGAATGGAAGTCAGCCAGTCAAATGGATCTCCTACAACATTTTTTGAATTTGGGGGCGCTTCTTAGAATCCCCACTACGTCGAAAACAGTCGTATACGATATCCAAAACTCCTCGGAAAAGCACCGTCACTATTGAGAAGTTGTACCACGCCAAGTTACTACAAAAAAGTATCGCATTAGTGCAATTATTAGGTGACCTTCTGCATACTTTTAGAAGGACGCCAATAAGAACCCCTTCAAACAATCAGAGAAAGTGCATTTTAAGATAGTTGTAAAAGAATCATTGTGGTCAAGTAAAACACGATTGTTTAGATGTGTATTAATTTTATTAAACATTTATAAATTCTCATAAATATACCTCCATATTCATAAAAGTTAACGTACACTTTAAACCTACTATTACCATACAAATTCATTCGATAAACTGTCAGTAAATTATTATGAATATGGGTAATAACATTTATACGACTATCACATCACATTTAACATATTTTTATGCATTAATAAAAGATTAATGTTGAGTTACAAGTTGCAAGTTACATGTTGTAGCGTCTTTCAGCCAGTGCTTCTATTCCCAATGGAGGCAGCGTGTCTGGAAAAATATTTGGAAAACTATCACTTTATTCCATTTGGAAAGTCAAAAATTGTTCACCAATATACCTTTCACAATTTTAAGCGAAATAACTATGTTTTCAGCACTTCATTATCGTTTTTATTTAAATAAATTATAAGAAGCTAGTTGTGCTTGTTGTTTCACAAAATATAAAATGGCTCTTGTAACAATAGTGATGGCAAAATACTTTCATGCGAATAGTGATGGCAAAATACTATCACAGTTGGCGATTGTTGCAGTGTCACTTACGAGTCTGTGGTAGCGATGAGGATGAAATGGAACTTTGAAATGCTGGCAGGGTATTAACAACAACAGTTTATGATGCAGTTTAAAAACTGGTGTGCGTGGTATTTTGGGTCTGGAATATGTTATCAAGATACTCAAGTCATCTTTGAACAATTCTCCAGCTATGAATGCGCGAGTTTGTTTGAGATGCATTTGCTATGCAGTGTCATTTGGAGAGCTGCAATCACCATAAACATATGATTTTGACATCTTAAAATTTTGTCGAAATAAAAAAATTGTAATCATATGGGCCCATGATTTAACCTTCTTGTTCAGCCATGGGTCCATCTTACATTAATTCAATCTTTGACGTCTCTGTGCCACCCTGTTATTTTTCGATAACACCTTTATCGAAAGTTAGCTGCGTCGCTATCTTCACGCAGGTAAAAGTTTAATGGTCACCCTCTTCAGAATTCATACGTTTGCTTAAAATTTGATAAAAAAAACTTTGGGTAGCAATGTATTGACTGTCTGCTAAAATGACAGACAAATTTTCGTATCAAAAAACTGTGCAAAGCCTTGCAAGGGTATTAGCCCAGATCAAGCCAACGCCATGTTGGGACAAGGTTTGTTGTTTAAACGATTCCAAATGCATCAAAGCTTTTGTTGGTATTTGGCCTTGAAAAATTATTCTGCCGCAGAATGAGTCATAAAACGGCTCTTTTTTTTGATTTTAGGTTCAGTCACTTTTTCGATACTGCCCCCAAGAGAACGCGGCAGGTGTATTCTGCTTGGATTCGCGCGCACAAGATGCAGTCATTGCTCTGGGCTTATACTTCCTAGAGAGTGAATGTCAACACGAAGATCGAATTGTACCTTATCTACTAAGGCTTGCAAAATGCTTGCCGAAAGCTGTATGGGTTGATGATGGAAAATGGAGCAAAACTGACCGTGAGTGATGGCAAAATGGGAAAAATATTATACATCATTATTTTTTAACATTCATAGGTATACCGTCGGCTGAAAAATTCAGCTTTTGCCTAAATACGCTCTTATCCGACATTGCGACAAAATGTCCCGAGCTAAGAGAAGATATTATTATGAATCAAGTGGAGACATTGAGCGCGTTAGCAAACATCATAAAATCGAACAAGGATAGTACTTCCGCACCACCGCCCATTATATTATGCAAAGCTACAGTGCCTCTGCTATTCGGGTTAGCTCGGTCTATGGGACGATACGCTTCTCACGATCCGCCGTTATTATGTCGCATATATCCCCGTGAACAAATACCTGTGGTAAAGCCTAATCCTAGAGGGGGCGGTAGTCACTGCTCCAACGAACGTTTGCAATTTGCACATTTTCGCCCCATTATACCACGGTCTATGTCTGGAAGTTTGAGTCAGGAGTCATACGAAATTAAGATGAAACAGTTGTCACTAGCAACGCATATGAACACACAAAAGCCACAGTTACACACATATTTTTCAGTTCCCTATGATCCGCGGACACATTTCTTTACACGCTATGGTTCAAGCTTTAATCAATTTCCCAATATGCGTGTAACGGAAACACCCACAAAATCTCAAAAGTCTTTAATCATGCCTCCGTTTCCTATACAGCATTTGCAAACTATATTTGCGGTTGCAAAAAAACTATTGACAAAAGAGACTTTGGAACATTTAGACGAGCAAGCCAGTGATATTTTTGCCCTACACCAAATAAAAGGTTATTGTTATAAAAGTTTTTCAGAGACGTTGAATCTAGTTATGGTCACTTTGTTGAGAGAGATTTTGCAGCATCAAATCGACTTGCCAGCTCCATTTACAAAGGATGTTCAGGAGTTTGTGAAACGATTGTTTCTTAACGGTCAAACAGAATTGCAGAATAAACAGCAAGACCATGAAAAGGAAAAGAAGGAAGAGATTGGCATAGCAGTGGTAAATAAATACAAAGTGAATGTCATGGCAAATGCAGCTTGTGTGGATTTACTGGTATGGGCAATACGTGATGAGACAGGTAAGTTTTGTTTTTTTATTTTAGTTCTCTGGTATCCAACAAAAATATATGTGTGCTAAAGAAGTATGCACTAGACACATTTTTAACGTAATTATTTAAAACTTTTATGTACTTTTTTTCTTTCCACTTTACAGTTGATGAGGAGTACAATGTACCTTCATTGCAATATGCTTTACATTATTTAATGCAAAAAGGTTTAATTTTATGTTAAATTTGGTTCTATTGATGTTGCTTATATCCTTGCATTTTGTTCCTTTATATTTCTTTTAACTCTATACCCCTAACATAGACGTTCTAAACTCTGTTTTATATTCTTCTATGTTATGATTAACTTCTGTTGTTCCATTACAAACAAATAGCATGTCTATTTACAATGCGAGTTGAATTTGCACAATTAAGATAAATTCAATTTATGAGGTATATCCAAAGGAAAATACTAAAATAATTGAAACGGCAAATTGGTTAATATTTATTGGGATCATCCCTGTTATCTTATTCATAATATGTGGTATATCTCTCATGGTAACACGTTGTGACATGTAACATAGTTGTGTTACAACAAAATATATTACCACCAGAGGTAAGCAAGTGAGTGCAATTTCACTCACGATTGCAATAGAAACAACTTATCATGCTCACTAAATTCGCGATTGTAATAAAAAATGTTAATTGTTCAGACTATTTTAATTACGCCGTTGGTCACGTTGTTGAGAGTATATCAAAATTCCCTAGACCAATCAGATATAGTTTCGTCCGGCCTACAGTACAAATAAATTTAAAGTACCTTGCGGTTGCGGTTTTACATAATTCGAACGTTGAAAATCAATGAAAAGGAACTGAAAGGAATATACTAATCCTAGATATCAATTCCGAGCATGGAATATCACCACTAACTAACATATACATCATCAAAGAGCCCATCATCGTCCAACGGCTCCTAAGAGTAGGTAAATGAATAAGCCTCAATTTAGAAGTGTAAGGAGGAAGAACAAAGTCACTGATTGCGTGGCATAAAAGTAGAAAAGAAATAAAAAGGCACTGGTTTAGAAGTTGAACCAAAATATTTGGGCTTTATTTAATCAATTATTGTTCGTCAAACAATATTTACCTTCGTAGAAGCGAGAGAGTCTCAAAAGAGAATGACAAAAAGCTTGGATGCCGAAAGGCGGGGGTTGATGACATTTGACGTTAGAAAATGTCCTCATTTTCGTACCGAAAGGCAGAGAAGGTATAGACAAATCCTAACGGAGGGATTACACTTGAAAATGATTATATGATTTAACAAAAGCTAAGAAAACGGCATTTGAACTTAAACATTGCCGCCCGCCTTGCAACATCCAGCCATGTTGCAAAATTTAAAGTAATATTAATTATATGTACAATTTAAATAATGAAATAATGAACTAATGAAAGTATACAGAATGTACATTTCAGTTAATAAAAAAAGGAGCATTTTATTTTAGTTCAATTCTGTTTTTTCTTGTTATAGTTTCCATTTCATGTTTCATTTTTTCAAAACACAAATTCATATTTACAAATGTGCTCGTCAAGCACGCGATCGTAAATGGACTCGTTAAGCCCGATCGATTTTTAAATTTCAAATAAATTTGACTCGGAAGAGCCGGGTGTCGAGGACTCGTAAAGTCAGAAGGCAGTTGAAGACTACCTTACACCCAAGTGTGATATGGGGTGGCGAAGCCACAAACAATTCTCCTGGAGGAACCCCAGAAGCCGTCGACAACGGTTTTTTATTGGTTGCTGTTGCAACATTGTCGGCCAGAATGGCAGAATCAGTAGTCGTACTGATGGTATGTTCATCGGCAAGGGGTGCGATGCTAGAATTAATCTCCCGTTCCTCATCCAACATGGGGACGTCGTCCTCAGACTCTGGAAGGGTAGTAGCCATCTTTGCTATGTTTTCTATCTATGAAAATATAGAAAGATTTCGGAACGGAAAACCAAATTAACATAATGGTCAGGGTGACCAGAAACCGTAGGTCGCCTTACAACTTGTCCGATCTATTGCGATTCGAACGCGGCCATCAACCCAAAGATTTTTCACGTAACAAAAACTAGGGAGGACGCGAGCATAACGCGACAGATAGACCTATGTTAACTCCCTCAAAGACAAGGATGTAATCCATTTGAACAAACGACGACCGTTAGTACCCGGATGAACATCGCGAAGACGACATAATTTCCACGTAGTGGCGAGTAATAGTTCTCGTCGAGAATGTCGTGGACAAATCATAAGTAGCATGTAAAGTTACCGCTTTCGTAGAAAAGCAGACAGTTTTGTAAATATAACCGTGGGTTATCATCAAGGCGTGACCTGTAAAGCATTCCACATAATCCCATTGTCAAAACCAGTAGTGGTAAAATAGCGTCGCGCTCTATGTGAGAAGACAGCTCAGAATTATGGTGTATATTGCACCTTGAACCAGACGCATTATTCAAATTATGGTACCCCGTCAATACGTCGTCAACGTACATGCACCTCCGTAGGACGTATGCATAAAGAGGAAACTCATTCTCCGTGCCGTCAGCCAATGGTAAAATATGTCAAAGTCACTGTTTAATTAAATAAAAAGTCCTGGATAGTATTTGCAGAGAATATCGTAGTTGTATTCAATGCAGAAAAATCTAGAACGGGTCAACATATATATGTCTGTATACATCTGTGTGATATCGCAATTGTATACGAATTTATACAACCTCCACCTCAAAACGAGGAGAAACAAGTCTGATTGTTGAGTCGGACCGACGTGTAAAAATGTTATTCAAGGCAGTGAAAACCAATCGAAGTTAAATTGTCTTCTCCTCATTCGTAGGCGTAACCTCAACTGGCCCCATATGGTATAACCATATATACCCCCGGACAAAGTCGTGGTGAATCGTCTTAATTCATGGTTTTCACAAGAGGGATGCCTAATTTCGAAGAAAGTGTGTCAGGCAACCCGTCCTTGATTTCTGATTTGTCCGGAGAAATAAGTTTTGAGATGAAGAGTATCTTCACTCAGAATCCCGTCGGTTTGTCTTTTCATAATTTTACCCGCAAAGCTTATCTGAATCAGATAAGAGAGGACGTCGGGGAAGCTCTTCTAGTTCCCAAAGTGCGGAGACGTGTCTCGTCAAGACTAGTTCCCTCGGAGAGGTACACAGTAGTCGTGTAGACTGAAATATTCGAAGCAGGGATAGGACCCGTGACAACCCAGCCGAAGACTGTGTTTTGCGCTAGTAATGATCCCAAAATATTCGTTCTCGTACCGTCCAACAAAATTTTCGGATAAAGATCCGCGCCCAAAAGCAGATCAACAGGACGACAAACAAATAAATTGGGGTCAGCCAAACGTAGATTTGGCATACTAGACACAATGTCACGATCTAGAGAAAAAGATGGCAGGTTGCCGGAAATGTTCGGAAGAACATACGCTGTAGTCTCCAGTAGGAGCGACTCATCTAGTGGGGTACCAATGCAAAGTGAACAAAGTTCTCTCGACGTGATCGAAACACTTTGATTCACACCAGAAATTGTAGCCGAAGTCGAAGACGTACTCAGTCCAAGTCGGTTCCCCAATCCTTCCGTAATAAAGGATGATTCCGAAGCGGGATCTATTAAGGCCCTAGCAGGATACGTGATACCCTGGTGAACGATATTCACCATTGCAGTTCCTAATAATACATTTCCAGTACGCGAAGTATGGAATACCTGTCTACTCGACGTCCCTGACACAATGCCAGTCGATGTAGAAGGCTGATCGGTATCCACTGATGCTACCCCGGTATCTCGTATAAGCGGTGCGGAAACGACCGGACCAGTTATGGGATCATTTGATATATCCCTGTGCAGAAGAGTGTGGTGTCTTCTACCACATTTACCGCAATCATATGCGCTGGGGCAATTAGCTGCAATATGTCTGCGGGACAGACAATTCCTGCAGCACTGATGGCGCTTAATAATATTCATCCTCTCAAGAACTGAAAGATTATGAAACCTAGAACACGTTCTGAGGTGATGCTGTCGTCGACAGAGAACGCATAATCTGTCAGGAGAGGACTGGGAGGAACGAGGCGTACTTGTTGGGGAACGAGGTGCTTTCGCATTCGTGAAATGCGAACGAACTCTTTTGTTGGCCGGAGGCCTGGCGTCAATGCCGCGGATATCCCGAAGACATGTCAATGTCTGGATTCTTTCCGTGAGAAAGAAGTCCAAATCTGACCAAGAAGACAAAGCAGACTTGTCCTTAATACTCTGTTCCCAAAGTGTAACAGTACATTTCGGCAACCTCTGAAGGCATAAAAAGACGAGGATGGGATCCCAATCGTCAGTAGCCACATCGTAGATGGACATTGTCGAAATGCATGTCGAGATACCACGTTGTAGTTTCTTCAGTCCTGAACTGGTCTCAGACTCCAAGACCGGTAAATCGAATAATAATTTGAGTTGGTGGTTCACCAATAGGCGGGTATTATCATAAGTACCCCTTAGTGCCTTCCACGCAAGAGCGAAGCTTCTATGCGTGAGCGGAAATTTCGAAACAACCTCGCGAGCTTCACCACTGGTCTTCTTGAGCAAATGACATAATTTCTCAATTTCGCTAAGTCGGCTATTGTTAATATATACCGCTGTGAAGAAATCTCTAAATGTTGGCCAATTGAGAAAATCGCCGTCAAAAACATCTATATCACAAGGCGGTAGATTGAGACTATGGGAGGAACTATTGTCTCCCCTAGAACTAACGGAAGAACTGTGTGAGTCATCGGACCTATGAGAAACATTCAAAAGAGATGTTTGGTCCTCCAACCGAGGCGATTTAGCAGAATGCTTAGATGGTGCACGTAGTGCATCCAATTTACCTTGAATTGACTCCATGACATTCAAGTAACAATTATAAGCCACATCATATTTGCCGCCAGCAGCAGCGGCTGCCTCGGTGGCGTTGCTCTGTGTGGAAACAAAGTCAAGACATTCGTCGAATAAGCCCTTAACCTTTTCCCACAATGACTTAGCCTCGGAACCATGACATTCTAGTCTATAGGCGGTGAGATCATTGTCTCGCAAACTGTGAAACTTCGCTTCAAATCGGACTATTGCGTCAGTTGCTCTTGTGAAGGCAGTAAGTGGTGTAGTAGTCATTATGAAAAAGTACTGGAAAATTTAAAGGGCGAAAAAATTGACACGTGATGTCCAAAACTCTCGAAAAGAGTATAAATCGATCCAAACGCTACTTCGATTTGTCGTCGAACAAATGAAAATGCAGTTTTTTTCCCAGTGTATGCGAAATGTGTATCGTCAACACACAATATTTTTCGCAGTGTACCGAAAGTACCACAAATGTGAACAAGGTAACGTAATTACCACAAAAACACAAAAAATGAGATCAGAAAATTTCTCACAGTGTACGGAGTACAACCAATTTTTTACAGTGTATCGTCGATAAACCAATTTCCTCACAGTGTATTGGAAATACCAGCTAAAATTAGCTCTGTAAGGTAAATTATAAGTATTTCAACTTTTTGTAAAAATTGGCGAAAAATTTCTCCAAGTGTATGAAAACACGTAAAGTTTCTTCCAGTGTATCGTAAATACAAGAAACCCTTTTTCGCGTGGCGAAATATATGCAAAATCTTTATTTGGAAAATATTACAATATTTTCCCAGTGTACCCTGTATTCCAAAAGATTTTTGCAAGTGTATCGTGAATACAAAAAATATTTTCAGTGTATCGTAGAATACAAAGAATAATTTTCGCGTGGCGAATTATTGGAAAAATTGAAAATTTTATATATTACGAGAGAGTTTCTCTCAGTGTATATATTATCCAAAATTTCTCCCAGTGTACGTAGATACACAAAATTTGTGCAAGTGTATCGTGAATATCACTTGCCAAATGGAAAAATTACAAGACAATGAAAAGTCGTGAACTTTAAATTGTAAAATGTCAACTTGACCGATTGTAGGGTGCACGGACTGTAAGATGCACACTACGAAACAGTAAGGTCCAACAACAACAATAATATAAAAAATAAAAAAGTTTCGTGGAAACTCAAATATGTCAGTATTACGATAATATAATATATATTAAATACTGTTATTTTATTGTTTATATCGACCGACCGTAGGGTACACTACCACGTAACACGAACGATAATAGTAAACGACCGATATCCGTAGGAATCAACAATAAATACTTTTCTCAATTGAACTTGCAAAAAATTATTTTTATAATTTCGCACCGTAAGCGACCCACGCTAATAAACCAACGTGTATGCAGTTCGAACGTATGTTGGATGTAACACCTGTGTGCGCACGTATGTATAGCAAGGTGAACGGCAACTGTATAACACTTTACTATTGATGCCTATTGGCAAACCAATGCTTACAACCAATGCAATTGTTTTTGTTTTTTCTATGCCGATCGAAGATCAAAAACCCAAAAGAAAAACACAACAATGTATACGCAAACAAATGACAAAATACAGCGAAAATTAAATGCAACTTTGACGTTGAATATTTGGACGAAAACAAAGTGGAATTAAACGCACTTTTCAACACTTTAATGAGAATGTAACCGGGTATTAAAGACCGACGGATAATTTAATTTTTTCTCGTAGAGATTTAATGTACAACCGATATAAAATACGAGTTGTAAAGCGACCGTAGGCGAGTGTTTATTTCTGTTTTATTTATATTTACACCGAAGGATATGCTCACTTTTTAATTATCACTGAAAGTACATACCTTGGTTGTTGATAATAAAAATATTTGTGTAATAAATTGAAAATGCCTCGTAGAGGATGGTGATCGTCGATCGTTTGTTGTTGTTGTTGATTGGCGTAGCCTTTGCCTTCGAAGAAGAAATAAAAAGAGCGAATTAATTCTTTCCAATTAATATCCGGCTCGAAGGACCAATGATTGCGTGGCATAAAAGTAGAAAAGAAATAAAAAGGCACTGGTTTAGAAGTTGAACCAAAATATTTGGGCTTTATTTAATCAATTATTGTTCGTCAAACAATATTTACCTTCGTAGAAGCGAGAGAGTCTCAAAAGAGAATGACAAAAAGCTTGGATGCCGAAAGGCGGGGGTTGATGACATTTGACGTTAGAAAATGTCCTCATTTTCGTACCGAAAGGCAGAGAAGGTATAGACAAATCCTAACGGAGGGATTACACTTGAAAATGATTATATGATTTAACAAAAGCTAAGAAAACGGCATTTGAACTTAAACAGTCACTGTTACAATAGAGGTGTCTCAAAGCGAACAAGATCTGCTTCTGCACCTATTCTATCCTATCAATGTAACATCATATTGAGGATCCCATATTAACGTTATCATGCAAAGACTAGTTAACCACATCACATTACAATTTGCATTACCAGTAGTAAAACCATCATTACACGTTGCATTATATTGATTGATTTATTTGGTTTTTCTTCCATACATACGTCAAGATTTTAAATCTTATAATATTATAGAAATGTTCCCCTTAAAATTAAGAACAGCGTTGAAGGGCGACATGACAAAGTAAACATTGAAAACAAAAATATAATACCTACAGTGAAGGTGGGCCAGTTGAAAATTTCATTTAAAGAAAAAAGTTGCAAAAAGATCACCGAAAAACAAAAATGACCTAATTAGATATATAAAGCAGGAATAGGAGAATATTCTGGAGGAATAACCTCGTCTCAGAGTCGTTTAAAGTTGGTTATTGAAGTCAAAGGAAGCCATACCAAATACAAGTTCCAAACAATTTATATGATTTGAATGTATTATGAATTGCAAAGAATTATTTTCATCAAAAAACTGAATTTAAATTTCATTTTGCTTGTTTCTGGGTTTCTTTTAATAAAAACTTGTTTTTGTTTTAGAATTACTCTTCTATAGACGTTAAAAAATAAAAAAATAATCTTATATTTTCCTTTTCTAATACTTATTAGTTTAATTCATTATTGTTTTAATTTTGAAAACATTTTATTGACAAACTGTATGTACAGACGCTTTCTATAAATCTAGGAAATACGTTATCGCAAATTCCACATCTGCCCATGTCTGTAATTCTTGGATGTAGGTTAGTGCAGCAAATGTGATATGCCCATTTGTTTTTCGATATCCCGTGTAAAAATTGGGGAATCTGATTTGATATGGTTATATCTGAGGCAAGATATGGTCAGATCTGAGCAGATCCGAAAAATGGTTATATCTGGCCATATTTAAATACTATGAAATTGGATCGGATCAGATCTCAAAAATGATACACATCTAATTAGATCTAATTTGATGTAATTGTATATTATTTGATACATTTCTATCTTTCGAGATCTTTCAACAGCGTAGGATACCTGCTCAAAATAAAAGCCCGTAATTTGTATATAATATGAGATCAATTAATTATTTAATAATACAAATGAATAATTAATTATTTAATAATGCATTACATACACAAAAAAAAATTTTTTCTGATTCAATCACGAAATTAATTGATCCAATTCAATCACGAAAATGATAGTATCAATCACAGTTTTAATTGGGCATAGAAAAATTCTTGATTAAAAAATTAATTGATTTCATTACCAAAATTCAATTAATTTTTTTATTGATTCAGTTAAAAATTTAATTGATGTTGATCTTGCGATCTCAATTAATTTAGTAATTAAAAAAGGTAACTACCCGTGTAAAAATTGGAGGATCCAATCCTATCTAATAATATCAAATTGGATCTAATTGGATCTGTTCAGATATTGGTTCAGACATAATTAGATATGCACAGATATGCTATATATGGTGCTAGATCTGGTTAGATATAATTGCAGATCTCATCATATATAGTATAATATCTAATTATATCTGGCATATCTAATAATATATGCTTGGATAGGGCCATATATAGCACTATATCTAATAAGATATGGTAGATATAACATCATATCTGACTATATATGGGGTTAAATAGGTCCATAATATAATAAAAAAAATCATGAACAAGTTAAAAAGATTTTTGAAATACACGTCTAAACCTCAATGTCATTATGTCAAATGTCAACGCCGTCAGGGGCATCTCTTCTAAACAAATTTAACGCCAGACTAGCTGAGAAAATTAAGAAATTTAATATAATTGTTTTAAATGTGTTCCTTTGATAAAGTGTATATCGTTTCCTTTATTGCGGAGATTATGTAGGTAAGTAGATTGTATTTGTTATTTCCTTAGTAGTCATTTTCATATTGTTTTACTATTTTCTAGATTTGGAAAAAAGGAAACCTCAGTGGTGTACTGGTTAACATGCCCGCCTTGCATTCAAAAGGTCACGGGTTCAATCCCAGTTCCGACCAACACCAAAAATTATTTCGGCGGTGGATTATCTCCTCGCAGTAATGTTGGTGACATTTCTGCTTCAAAGATTCTCTAAGTTGTTTCAGCGCAACGTGAAATGCCGATAGGACTCGATTATAACAAGGAGGTTCCATGTTATTGAGCTAATTATTGAATCGAGCAGCAGTCAGTGATAAGTGAGATGTTGATCACTGTGATGTCATGATGGTCTGATTAGTATGTATGAGCCTAAAATAACAGCCTATCGCTATACCTAACCTAATCCCGAATACACTTTAAATGTGAGTATTAAAAGCAACATAATTATATGGCAATTTTTATTGCAACTTAAAAAAGAATGATCCAAAACAATACTAATACTTGCTTACATAGTTCAATATATTCCCATATTTGTTTATTCCTATATTTGTTTAATAATTGTTTTTTTACTTAATTTCATTGCAGATTGCCTTAACGCTGTAATACTTTAGTCGTGTGTCTAAGTCCACAGCAGAAGAAACAAACGAAAAAACCCTTGGACAACACTCTAACTCAACTGTCAATACTCTTAAATAGCTTTGATGGATCAATTTAAATTAAACATATTTATTATGCACATACTTTTTGTCTGTATTATTAAATAGAACAATTGATCTCATTTTATATACAAATTATGGGCTTTTATGTGTTGAAAGATCTCGAAAGATACGATTGTATCAAATAATATACAATTATATCAAATTAGATCTGATTAGATGTGTCTCATTTTTGAGATCTGATCAGATCCAATTTCATAGTATTTAGATCTGACCAGATATAACCATTTTTCGGATCTGCTCAGATCTGACCATATCTTGGCTCAGATCTAACCATATCAAATCAGATCCCCCAATTTTTACACGGGTATTTTCAATTACATTCTGAATTGGGTTAGAATTTTTATTTGAATTAACAATTGATTGTTTAAAAAAACATTAATAAAAAATTTAAAAAAATGTTCATCACTTTTTTAACTGACTTAGTCTTCCGAATTTGATTAAAAGATAATTGTATCAATTAACTTTTTAATTAAAAATTTTTAAAATTTCAATCATTGACTAAATTAACTTAATGTTTCTACCTGTACTGATTAATTTATTTATAATTGTACTAATTAATTTATTAATTGAAAAAAAATTAACTTCAATTAACTTTTTAATTGGAAATATTTTGGTGATAGTTTTTCTGTGTACACTCCATAACCTAAGCATAACTCAAACAATACATACACTCAAACAATTTTCATATAAATTGAATTCCATCAAAGTCAATTAAGGAGGTATTGACAGTTGAGTTGGAGTGTTGTCCAGGGGTTTTTTTCGTTTGTTTTTTCTTTAATGAAATTTAGTAAATAGTATTAGGAATTCAATTGAACTATGTAAGCTAGTATAAGGATTATTTTGGATCATTCTTCTTTATGTTGCAATAAAAGTTGCTAAAAAGGTTATAATTTTATGTTGCTTTTAATACTCACATTTAAAGAGAATTCGTGAATTCACAGTGATCAACATATCGATTGATGTCCGATTCAATGTTTAGCTCAATAACATGGGACATCTTTCTTATAATCGAGACCGAACGGCAAATCACGTTGCATTGAGAAAGCTTAAAGAATCTTTGAAGCAGTAAGAAATGTCACCAGCATTACTGTGAGGAGATAATCCACCGCCGAGATAATTTTTGGTCGGAACTGGGATTGAGCGCATGACCTTTTGAATGCAAGGCGGGCATGGTAAACAATACCAC
The DNA here is from genome assembly GCF_050003625.1 of Haematobia irritans. Taxonomy (NCBI): domain Eukaryota; kingdom Metazoa; phylum Arthropoda; class Insecta; order Diptera; family Muscidae; genus Haematobia; species Haematobia irritans. The sequence continues at coordinate 50,465,423 of NC_134399.1, forward strand.
CGTGGTTTCCTTTTTCCTAATCTAGAAAGTACTAAAACAATATATGAAAAGGGCTACGAAGGAAATGACAAATACAATCTACTTACCTACATAATCTCTGCAATAAAAAAAAACTACACTTTACCAAATTAAAACAAGTATTTCTTAATTTTCTCGCTTTTTTGTGTTAAGTGATGCTTCCGACGGCGTTTACATTTGACATAATGGGTTTTTGTTGAAACTTATGGGCCGTTCACTAAAGGCCGAATTGGTTTGTCGAATTTAATGGAAACATGAAGGGCTTTTGTAATGTATAGAAAATAGTGATAATATATATGATTTAAACCGAACAAAGTTTTTTGCCCTTTTTGGATTGGAAATTTGTAAAACTTTATTCACAGGCTGCGTACAATATTAACAATAACTTTTGATAGAAGTGTCCAATAAATTCGAACTTTTGACAGGATGCAATTCACATCAATGCGAATAAAAAACAACGAACTCCATCAAAAAATGCTACGTCGACTTAGCGTACTCTGGAATGAGGACATCGATATGATAGATAGAAAAAAAGAAACTTTTGTTATTTGAAATTTAACAACCCGTGTAAAAATTGGGGGATCTGATTTGATATGGTTAGATCTGAGCCAAGATATGGTCAGATCTGAGCAGATCCGAAAAATGGTTATATCTGGTCAGATCTAAATACTATGAAATTGGATCTGATCAGATCTCAAAAATGAGACATCTAATCAGATCTAATTTGATATAATTGTATATTATTTGATACAATTATATCTTTCGAGATCTTTCAACACATAAAAGCCCATAATTTGTATATAAAATGAGATCAATTGTTTTATTTAATAATACAGACAAAAAGTATGTGCATAATAAATATGTTTAATTTAAATTGATCCATCAAAGCTATTTAAGAGTATTGACAGTTGAGTTAGAGTGTTGTCCAAGGGTTTTTTCGTTTGTTTCTTCTGCTTTGTAAAGTATTACAGCGTTAGCGCAATCTGCATGAAATTAAGTAAAAAACAATTATTAAACAAATATAGGAATAAACAAATATGGGAATATATTGAACTATGTAAGCAAGTATTAGTATTGTTTCGGATCATTCTTCTTTAAGTTGCAATAAAAATTGCCGTATAATTTTATGTTGCTTTTAATACTCACATTTAAAGTGTATTCGGGATTAGGTTAGGTATAGCGATAGGCTGTTATTTTAGGCTCATACATACTATTCAGGCCATCATGACATCACAGTGATCAACATCTCACTTATCACTGACTGCTGCTCGATTCAATAATTAGCTCAATAATATGGGACCTCCTTGCTATAATCGAGTCCTATCAGCATTTCATGTTGCGCTGAAACAACTTAGAGAATCTTTGAAGCAGAAATGTCACCAACATTACTGCGAGGAGATAATCCACCGCCGAAATAATTTTTGGTGTTGGTCGGAACTGGGATTGAACCCGTGACCTTTTGAATGCAAGGCGGGCATGTTAACCAGTACACCACTGAGGTTTCCTTTTTTTCCAAATCTAGAAAATAGTAAAACAATATGAAAATGACTACTAAGGAAATAACAAATACAATCTACTTACCTACATAATCTCCGCAATAAAGGAAACGATATACACTTTATCAAAGGAACACATTTAAAAAATTATATTAAATTTCTTAATTTTCTCAGCTAGTTTGGCGTTAAATTTGTTTAGAAGTGATGCCCCTGACGGCGTTGACATTTGACATAATGAAATTGAGGTTTAGACGTGTATTTCAAAAATCTTTTTAACTTGTTCATGATTTTTTTTATTATATTTTGGACCGTATTTAACCCCATATATAGTCAGATATGATGTTATATCTACCATATGTTATTAGATATAGTGCTATATATGGTCCTATCCAAGCATATATTATTAGATATTATACTATATATGATGAGATCTGCAATTATATCTAACCAGATCTAGCACCATATATGGCATATCTGTGCATATTTAATTATGTCTGAACCAATATCTGAACAGATCCAATTTGATATTATTAGATAGGATTGGATCCTCCAATTTTTACACGGGAACCCATAATTTCGGATGTATTTGCGAATTTATTAAAAAACACATGAAGCACGAATTCATAAAATGTGCAGGTAATGTGGTACACCATAATGTAGATTTTTTTGTAAAAAGTGCAATATATGTATCGCAATTGCATACTTTTTATGCGTATTTAGTACTCCTCAATTATTTACATCCGAAAATTAATAAAATGAAAATACACCTTCGCACAAAACGAAATGATTAAGAACCACAAAAAAACATTCGAGCTCAGGTAAATGTGATTTTTTCAACTGGCACAAATAAAGAGTTGCAAAAATCAAACTGATCTTTGATTGCTTCATTCTCTGACAGCCACAATCTATTCAGCTTGGTTTAGTAATTCGTATGTTGTTAGATAGAGAAAAAAGCTACTATACCACATTACCAGCCTTACCACATTTGCTGCACTTAGGAAGAACTTTCATTTATTTTGTTAATTTTTTTATAATGAGTTCCTGACAAAAAATAAAAATACTTACTAATCTTTGATTGCTTCATTCTCTGACAGCCATAATCTATTCAGCTTGGTTTAATAATTCGTATGTTGTTAGATAAAGAAAAAAGCTACTATACCACATTACCAGCCTTACCACATTTGCTGCACTTAGGAAAAACTTTCATTTATTTTGTTAAGTTTTTTATAATGAGTTCCTGACAAAAAATAAAAATACTTACTTGATTTTGTTAATTTTTTTTATAATCAGTTCCTGACAAAAAATAAAAATACTTACTGATCTTTGATTGCTTCATTCTCTGACAGCCACAATCTATTCAGCTTGGTTTAATAATTCGTATGTTGTTAGATAGAGAAAAAAGCTACTATACCACATTACCAGCCTTACCACATTTGCTGCACTTAGGAAAACTTTCATTTATTTTGTTAATTTTTTTATAATGAGTTCCTGACAAAAAATAAAAATACTTACTTGATTACCATCGTGAGTCCGTAAAGTTTAGTGAATGCCAATTTTTTCGTAATTTGGTTTCCTACAACTTCTCACAGACAGAATTAATATGTAACTCACGCACCACATTTGCCGGCTTAGCACGCGCAATCAAGTTTATAAACTGCGAAATTTTCCGTGGATCGTGATAATTTCGTGTCACATGCACGCCTCTAAAATGAACGTCATACATCTATTCCTAGAATGCTATGGATCCGTGGATAATATTCATATAGCGCTGCATTTGATTTTATTTCTAAAAATCCTTTCACGTTACATTACAGAAGCTGACAAATTGTGTGGCCGTCTCTCGCAAAAACTGAACTCCGTATTATCTTACAAAATAGTAATGGATCACATGCCATTATTAATGGTATGTTTGGAAGGTTTGGGGAAATTGGCTCAAAAGTTCCCTAATATTGCGAATACATCGATTTCGTACTTGCGAGATTTTCTCGTCGATCCGAGTCAGATTTTGGCAAAACTGCATGCTCATTCACAGCAGCTAATTTCCGTGCAAAAGAAGGAGAAGGAAGTAACACCCTTTAAAATTGTGGTTCAAAACAGCGAATCACGATCCACAGTGGATATTTTTGGAGAAAGCCAAAGGTATGCCCCGCTGAGAACTGGACAAGCGGCATTTGAAGCTCTACGTGACGCCGCCATTGAAAACTTGAGCACAGCTTTAAGGGCTGCTCAGCCAGTGGATCAATTTTGTGTTCCAGCCTTGGTGGCTAATGTGTCGAATCGTTTGTTTACTGCCGAAAAGCATGAATCGTAAGTATAACAAAATTCATAAATTTGTTCAGTGAGATTTCGTTAGTACCTCAGCGAAATCGTTACCAGTTATTATAGGTGAATCTTTATTCTCGATATGAGTCGTCATAATTGAAAAATGCTCATGACTAGGTGTCTAGTAAATCACAGAGGATGAGTTCACGGCAAAACGGTAGTTTCACTCTAGACGAACGATTCGTCTCGGGACGATTTTAAGTTTCACGAACAGGCAGTTAGTAAAATTTGAAAGGATCTGAACAAACTAAAATTAACCTAAAAAATTAGAAAGCTTTAACGGTATTATTAGAAACCTCGAGAAGATGTAGCTTTTTTTCCTATGCACTTTCCCGCCCCTTCTGACCGTGAGGGCCTCATCCATGTAACGTAGGGATTGCGTACATAAGTTACAGCTACTGAAACTGAATACTAGCATAACCAACAACAAATGTATATGTAACGTTATTCACATGTACTGAAATTCTGGTCTTAATCACATCAATACTTATGTTAGTATAATTAGATGATAGGCCTCACTGATGCATAATTTGAAAGTTTAAAACCAATGAAGAGGAACTAGTAATTTCTACAAGGCCTGAAAAGGATATTTATCCAATTCGTAGATATCAATTCTGAGCAAGGAATATTACCATTAACTGACCTAAACATCATCGCCAGAGGACTGCCACGTCAGTTCACGTGTTGTTGCGTCCGTCTTATTGTGTTAGAGGAGGTGCATCCCGGATATCCATCTCCGCTTGCTTTGGTCCGAGCTGGGATAGAGAGAAACCCAGGACCATGAGTCCTGGACCATCAGTCTACCGAAACCAGAACCACCACCTTTCGGCTTCGATGAAGTTAATCTTACATCCAGAAAACAAATTCGTTGCCTCAACCGAAAGCGGATGGTTCCATCAACTATCAAAGAGGTCTGTTGGCACAACTTACATTTGGCAATTGTAACCGCATCGTAGTATGTTAAACCAACCTTGCATTGGTTGTCGTAATCGAATCTTATTTATTTGGTTTATTGGTGCAACCGCCCAAGATGTTATTTATTGTTACCATGACCAATTGTTCGATATACATACTTACCAAATTCCAATATTAAATTGAAATATTAAATGCTTATTATTTTAATATAGTACCAACCTTTAAATGATTCGTGTCAAAATTTGACGTTGTAAGTCAATTAGTTTGTGAGATAGAGCGTCTTTTGTGAAGCAACTTTTGTTATTGTGAAAACAAATGAAAAAAAGGAATTTCGTGTTTTGATAAAATACTGTTTTCTGAAGGGAAAAAATACGGTGGAAGCAAAAACTTGGCTTGATAATGCGTTTCCGGACTCTGCCCCAGGGAAATCAGCAATAATTGATTGGTATGCAAAATTCAAGCGTGGTGAAATGAGCACGGAGGACGGTGAACGCAGTGGACGCCCGAAAGAGGTAGTTACCGACGAAAACATGAAAAAATCCACAAAATGATTTTGAATGACCATAAAATGAAGTTGATCGAGATAGCAGAGGCCTTAAAGATATCAAAGGAACGTGTTGGTCATATCATTCATCGATATTTGGATAACTATGCGGAAGCTCTGTGCAAAATGGGTGCCGCGCGAACTCACATTTGACCAAAAACAACAACGTGTTGATGATTCCGAGCGGTGTTTAGCAGCTGTTAACTCGTAATACATCCTAGTTTTTCCGTCGATATGTGACAATGGATGAAACATGGCTCCATCACTACACTCCTGAGTCCAATCGACAGTCGGCTGAGTGGACAGCGACCGGTGAACCGTCTCCGAAGCGTGGAAAGGCTCAAAAGTCTGCTGGCGAAGTAATGGTCTCAGTTTTTTGGGATGCGCAAGGAATAATTTTTATCGATTATCTTGAGAAGGGAAAAACCATCAACAGTGACTATTACATTTCCTTTGATATCTTTAAGGCCTCTGCTATCTCGATCAACTTCATTTTACGGTCATTCAAAATCATTTTGTGGATTTTTTTGATATTTTCGTCGGTAACTACCTCTTTCGGGCGTCCACTGCGTTCACCGTCCTCCGTGCTCATTTCACCACGCTTGACTTTTGCATACCAATCAATTATTGCTGATTTCCCTGGGGCAGAGTCCGGAAACGCATTATCAAGCCAAGGTTTTGCTTCCACCGTATTTTTTCCCTTCAGAAAACAGTATTTTATCAAAACACGAAATTCCTTTTTTTCCATTTTTTTCACAATAACAAAAGTTGCTTCACAAAAGACGCTCTATCTCACAAACTAATTAACTTACAGACGTCAAATTTTGACACGAATCATTTGAAGGTTAGTACTATATAAAAATAATATGCATTTAATACTAGCGACGCCATCTATGTGTCAGACCGGGGACTTATCAGCCAACCTGTTAGATCTACTTACAGTAGGGTCTATCAAGCCAAGAAATTATGAAGTCCTTTTTTATGATGTTTATGAAGTCATTTTTGGCCAAAAAAGGTGTTGTTACAACCTTGTGGAAGCAAAGTGGAGTGACTATTTGATTCGAATTCAAGGATCTCTTTGCAATCTCGTCCGCGTATTCATACCGCTTATATATGGGAAGGTATCCACATTATTACAATGTCAGATAAAGAGGCGTGGAAAATTAAGTGATCGAAAACTTGGGCCTTGTTGGATTAAATGCCTTTTAACAAACTAAGGCACAAAAGATGTCGGTACCGATTAGTGGTCTGCCAAGTTGCCCTGGAGCAAATTTCTCCATATGTATAGTTTATTTATCATGAAAATTGTTCAACTGCATTGACTATGTGAAGAAATGTAGCCCCAATATGTACACATATACACCGCATGAAGGGTATGCAAAAGGTGTGCCTATCTCAAATTGAATTTCTATTTTGATTCATTTATTTTTATTTTTACTTTTTTTGTCCGATGTATTAATCCAACAGAATTAATATTCTTGTCAGTGCGCGTGAATTTTGTCGGCTATAAGAGATTATGGGGACAATTAATATCCTGGATATTTCAGACAGACATCTAATTTGTAAAAAGTACTAGTATAGTTCCAGATGGAGATTAAAATGAAAAAAAAGTAGTTTTGATTCTTCCTTATTTTTTCAAAAGAAATACGAAATAAAAAACACAAAATTAGATTATTTTTGCGGGATCCCGAAAAATCCCATCATTCAAAATAAAAAAATTTGCTATTCGGGACTAATCCCGTCCCGAAAATCCCGCGATTTCGGAATGGATTGGGTATGATTTTTTTTAACCTTTTTTTGGTATGATATTTTTTGAACATGCGTTTTTTGGGTATGATTTCATACCCCAAAAAAATTAATCATAAATAATTTTTTATAAAATCTTTGATTTGTTTATTTAATTAAATAAGAAATTCATTTATTTGTAGCAATATTGTTGTTCCGAGGATTTGCTTGTGTTTCTTTAGTATTCACGTAGCCTTCAAAGGCAATGAGTATAAAGTTGGAAATATGAAAATAAAACCGATTTAAAACTAGGCAAAGAAACGATGGGCTTGTGCCATTTACCGCATTTCGACGTATAAAATGCGACTAACACAGGAAATACAATGGGACGAACACAAGAAAATTTTCCAATTTCTCTATACAAAATTTATTTTTAATTATACTTTACTACAAACACAGATGATTTAAAAAATTCTTATAATGAGATAATGGGCAAATCAGTGTTTTAATAGGGATGTCGTTGTTCTATTTGAAGAAAACTAAATACATATATATTTAGAAAGACGATATGGACTTTGATTTTACCAAGCATTAGCTAAAAATACTTAACTTATTCAACCGTCGAACTGAACGGACGTGTTTTCTAATAGCGGAGTATTTCATCGTAATAAGTACTTATTACGAATTTCACGTGTGGTGGAAATAATAAACCACCATGCAGCGAAATTCAAAGTCATCCACTGGGTTGCTAACTTCAGGGCCCAGTGGACGGGTAACGACTGAAGTTATAAATTTGGGCAGCGACCAAGAGTCAGGCCCAATTAGTCGACCTGTAGACGGGTCGACTGGCGGTGACACTTTGGCAAGTCGAACCTTTTCTAAGGTGACGACATCAAAAGGAGGCAATCCCTCTAGAAAGAGATTCAAGGAACGAAGAAATGCTTTGTTTATCCTAAAGAAATTAGGATCAGTCGACCCAAGCACGTTGTCGGCTAAGCAAAGCGATTCCTTAAAATGGGCTCAAGGAATTCTTGAGGCTGGAAAAAGGAACGATCACCGGATGAGCTGCCATCCTCTAAACGGGATCAAAGATCGTTTGCCTCAGTTGCAAAAGACAGCCTTGTGATGGCTATTATTAATAAAGGAGCATTGGACGGTATGATTCCAAGGCAAAAATGGGGGGAAATTGAGAACGCGATGTCTGGTGTCTACTCAGAGGTGCGAAAAAAGTTTCCCGGACCAAGTCCTCGACGGCAAGATGCTGGATGGTATCAAGGACGATATAAGTTAATAGCTTTTGCAGACCAGAGGTCTATGGATTGCTTTAAAGCTGCATTGATGCTAATTGGTGAAGTTTGGGAAGGAGCCGCTTTGGAGTTAGTCGATAAAAAAGACATACCGGCTAAACCTAGAGCACATGCATGGATACCGGCAAACCCTCCTGATCCTGTGTCAATACTAGAGAGACTAAAAGAATGTAACCCAAATCTTCCAACCGCCGATTGGAAGGTTGGTCGTTTGGATGAGGTGGATGGACCAAGACGACATGCGGTGTTTATATTAAACATAGAGTCGCTGCCACATCTAGTCCAGACCCAAGGACGCGTAAGTTATGGCTTTCATGATATCCATATGAAGGTATACAAAAGCGATCAGCCAAAGGATACCGAAACGGACAAGCCTCCGGTAGAGTCAGCAGTGAAAAAATTTCCTAGCGAAGCCGAAGGAGACATAAAACCTGCAGACTATGGCGAAAATTATTGAAAAATGTAGGCACGAGGATTCTTTTTATATAAATTTATTTTAAAGAATAATGTAGTTGCTTTTGAATGTGAAAAAATTATAATTATGTATATCAAGAAAATTACATTTTTTTTTTTTTTCTTGACAAGAAAATTACAATGTATATGTAATTCTAAAAACAATATTTCAAATTTAAGTACAAGTGTTTATGAGCAAAGTATTTCAACACTCCTCCTCAATTGTACTTGATATTTGAAAGTTCGCGAAATTTTTCAATTTTAGGGCGAGGTAGTGGTTTTGTTAGCATATCGGCGATCATGTCTTCGGAAGGGCAAAACTTACATTTGATTAAATTTCGGTCGACGTAATCTTTCACAAAATAATATTTTGTGTCTATGTGCTTCGTCCTGTTGCTTAGCTTTTCTTCCTTTATTAAATTCAAACAACTTCTATTGTCTTCAAAAATAATTGTTGGATTCATTTGCTCGCACCCAAAATCTTTCAGAATGTTTCGAAGCCACACAGCTTCCTTAGCTGCTTCTGAGAGTGCAATGAATTCTGCCTCTGTTGTTGACAAAGATACTATTGTTTGCTTCTTACATGCCCAACTTATTGCGCTTCCATTCAACAAAAATATATATCCTGAGTTGCTTTTTCTGTCGATTCGACACTCAGCCCAATTTGCATCTGCATATCCGAACAAATTGAAAGGGTCTTCATTTTTTCTGTTTAGCTTTAAACTCATAGTTGAAGTTCCTTTTAAATATTTCGCGACTCTTTTTAATTCGATCCAATCTTCTTGCGTTGGTGAACTTATTTTTCTTGACAGAATTGAAATACTAGCTGCGATATCTGGTCGAGTGTTGACAGCTACATATAATAAAGATCCAATAAGGCTTTGGTATTCGTCGTTCCTTAAAAGTGGTTCAGATTGGCTTTTCCCGTATGAAATTTCCATTGGATATTTGGAGCACTTAGCCTCGTTAAGACCAAATTTATTTAAAATCTTGGTTATATATGTTCTCTGGCATATAAGATATTCATATCGCTCATTTTTTTGAATTTCCAAACCCAAAAACAATGATATTTCACCAAGGGTTCTTATTTCAAAATGGCGATTCAATAAGTCATAGATATAATTTATATTACTCTTATTTTTACAAGCTACGAGTATGTCATCAACATAGACCAATATATATAGTTCTTCCCCATTGATGACATTCCTATAAAGACATTGATCAGCTTTACTTCTTGTAAAACCATGATCAATAAGCACATGGTTCAATGCATTATTCCAAACATTTGCCGCTTGTTTCAAACCATAAATGCTACGTTTGAGTTTACAAACAAAATTCGGATCTTTTTTCTCAAATCCTGTAGGTTGCTTCATAAAAATATTTTCTTTTAAAAACCCATTCAAAAAAGCACATTTCACATCAAGATGTTCAATATTCATCTCTTTCTCACCAGCAATTGATAACAATATTCGGAATGTTGATTGACGAACAACAGGCGCAAACACTTGATCATAGTCCGTACCATATTTTTGATTATAACCCTTAGCCACTAGGCGGGCTTTAAAACGTTCTATGTTTCCCTCACCATTTTTCTTTAATTTGAAAATCCATTTGCAGCCAATAATATTCGAATTCTCAGGTTTTGGAACTAAATCCCAACAACCAGTCTTCTCCATATAATCTATCTCATCCTGCATTGCAGTTAGCCATTTATCCTTCTGCTTTGTTTCAATAGCTTCTTTGTATGTTTTTGGTTCGATAATATCTTTTTGACTAATAACACATCCTGAGAACTTCGTTGGAGGAATTCCTTTATTTGATCTAGATGATCGACGCAAAGTGGTATCAGTAGTTTGGTTTTCACTTGATTTCGAAGCATTTTCGTCATCATTAAAATATTCCAAATCTGTCATGTCACTACTCACACTACAGAATGATATATCATCTGTGTGTTTTTCGGATTCGTTATCTTCAATACATAATCTTTTGGAAGACACCCCAATTTCTATTTGACCGTTTGATGAAATTACTCCGTTTGTTGAAGATTCATTCGATTTTACAAATTTATAATCTCTGCTTATAGTAACTTTATTTGTTTCAGTGTCAACAAAACGCAAACCTTTGCTCTCTTCATCATATCCCATAAAGGTTAAAAGTTTTGATCTATCATCAAGTTTTCTTCGCTTCTCATTTGGGATCAATACAAACGCTTTAGATCCAAATATTTCTAATTTGTCAATGCTTGGTTTTGAACCTTCCCATCTTTCGTAGGGAGTACAGGGTACTAAACCAGTGACTAGTCTGTTCTGCAAATAATTAGCACACATTATGGCTTCTCCCCAATATTGTTTGGGCAAGTCAGCTTCATCTAGGAGACATCGTGCCATTTCCACCAAGTATCTATTTTTTCTTTCGGCTATCCCATTCTGCTGCGGACAATAAGGAACGGTAAATTGAGATTTTATTCCGTAATTACTTAAAAATTCCCTCATTTTCTTTGACTTGTATTCAGCACCGTTGTCAGATCTTATGAAATTCGGAGAGCGACCAAATTTGTTTCTTACCATCTCTACAAACATTTTTGTCTTTTCGAAAACTTCGGATTTTTCGTTTAATAGGTAAATAGTTGTGTAACGGCTAAAATCATCGATGAATGTCAGGAAATATCTTTTCTTTCCAGGTGTCAATGTTTGCATGGGGCCACATATATCAGAATGAATAAGATCTAGGACACGCTTAGTATTTGACAAAGACTGCTTTGGAAACGGTTTTTGAGTTAACTTGCATTTTGCACATATTTCGCAAGTTTTACGAACACCACAATCTTTAATTTCAAAATCTTTTTCTAATATACCAGTTTGCATATTTTTTAAAACATTTACATCACGGTGCCCAAATAATCTATGATAGAAATGTTGGCATCCGTCCATTTTGCACACAACCACGTTTGCTTTTTCAAATCTTTTCAATCGTAATTGGTATAAGTTGTTCACTAAATCAGCAACACCAATTACTTCATTTCTTGAATCAAGAATTTTACACTGTGAACCACAAAAAGTTATTGTATAACCTTTGACCGACATCTTTTTCACTGATAATAAATTTCCTTTAAACGATGGTATATATAAAACTTCTTTCATTGTTACAGTAGTTTCCAGACCATCGTTGTTAAGGAGTGTTATTTTGCAAACGCCTTTTCCAGATGAGTAAACTTCTTCACCATTTGCCACAATTACTTTTTCACTCCACATTGTATCGAGATGGATAAATTCATCCTTGTCACTACATATATGGCATGTAGCACCTGAATCAATTACCCATTCACCTGGAGATCCATTCAAATTAAAACAGAAATTTTCGGTGGACTCAGCAGCAATTTTTGCTTTTTGATGGTCACTTGGTTTATTTTTCAATTTCCAGCAATCTTTACGAATGTGACCTACACCGTGACAATGATGACAAATTATCTTTTTCTTGGCATTGTGTTTACCTTTGTTTATTATTTTTAGGGCTGTATCTTCACCTTCCTGTCTCATTTTTATTTTTGTATATTCCTCTAATAACTTATTTTCTACAAGAGTCATGGTTAAGTCTTTCTCATCTCTTACCTCAAGAGCAGTTATTAATGTGTCATATGATTTTGGTAAACTGCTCAATAACATTGATATTATCCATGATTCAGAAAGGGTTTCACCCATGGATTGCAATTTTGAAAACATGAGTTTCATTTTGGTTATATGTGTATCCATGTCTTCCCCAGGAAGTAATTTCAATTCACAAATGTTTCGCATTAGTTTGACTTTATTGCTCAGAGTTGCCTTTTCATGGTAGGCTTTAAGAATTTCCCAAGCTTCCCAAGCATACTTACATCTTGAAATTCTGTAAACTTCGCTTTCTTCAACAGCTAAGCCTATTAATATTGTCGCGTCAGTATCACGCTCGTGCCATTTGGCATCGGGTGCTGCAGGCATCGGCTTACTTACGACATCCCAAACTTTCTCCTTCATCAGCAGCAACTGCATCCTGTATTTCCACAACTCATAATTGTCTCTGTTAAGTTTTGTGAACAGCAATTTTGAGTCAGCCATTTTTCAATTTGTTTCAATATTCCAAAGATATCAACTCAAGATACCATACAAGGAAAACTTCCACGAAAAACAGAAGAATGTATAGGCTCAAGGGAAATTTCACAAAATTCTTTAAATCGCTTCAAATTCGACAAAAAAATCTTCAAATTCGCTTTCTCTTTTATGCAATAGGCCCATAACCTATTGAAAAATGTAGGCACGAGGATTCTTTTTATATAAATTTATTTTAAAGAATAATGTAGTTGCTTTTGAATGTGAAAAAATTATAATTATGTATATCAAGAAAATTACATTTTTTTTTTTTCTTGACAAGAAAATTACAATGTATATGTAATTCTAAAAACAATATTTCAAATTTAAGTACAAGTGTTTATGAGCAAAGTATTTCAACAAAAATCATATGCGGGAAGTTTCTACAGGCTCAAGCCTCACCAAAGCTGAACCGCGGATTGTTGCGAGAGTCACCGAGATCTGTGAAGAGGAAGCCCTTGATGACTCAATTGAAGCGGCTGATGTGACGGTGGTTGAAAATTTGGATGGTTCTACGGTTCCTCCAGATAAATCTTCACCATTGTAAGGCCGCTTGTGCTGCCTTAAAAGTTCTCCTGATGAAAGGAGACATAGATATAGTTCTTATTCAAGAACCATACATATATAAGAACAAGATCTGTGAATTAAGCACTCCGGGTTTCAAACTTTTGCATAATACAGGTAACGATAAAAATCGAGCATGTATAATTGCTAAAAACGAACTCAACATGATTCTGCTTCCTTCATTGAGCAATGCAGACACTGTCGTAGCCAGTCTAGAGATATCCACATGCAAATATTGGGTATCTTCGGTCTACATGGGACATGATAGGGAGATGCCACCCTGTGCCGTTAAGACCTTAGTTGAGGAGTCACTAAAAACAAAGACAAAACTCATTATGGGATGCGATGCAAATGCACATCATAGTATTTGGGGAAGTAGTGATACTAATGCAAGGGGAGAGTCGCTAATAGAGTTTATTTTGCGTACTAACCTGGTAGTTTGCAATAAGGGAGATGCACCAACCTTCGTCACCAGGAACAGACAAGAGGTTTTGGACGTAACGTTGACCTCTCCGGAACTGAATGATAAGATATCTGAGTGGCAAGTTTTGAGGGAACATAGCTTCTCAGATCATCGCTACATCAGTTTCAGATTGGCTGTTCGTACTTCAAAGACCATATTTCCGCCAAATGTTAGGAAAGCTGATTGGAATAGGTATAGGGAATCGTTCAATTTGATGATACCGGAAGTGCCGGAGACAAATATGAGCACTGTGCAAGATATCGAACACGCAGTGGAGCGGATTACTAAGGCCTTCAATATTTCACTGAACGCTGCATGCCCTAGAGGAAAACCAAGGGGAAAAAATCGGCCGCCATGGTGGACTACGGAGTTAAGTAATATGAGGAAATCCTGCAGGAAGCTCTTTAATAAAGCAAAGTCCACAAGAGGTCCGGAGGATTGGGACACTTACAAGATGAATCTGAGAGAATATAAACGAGAACTGAGAAGATCTCAACAAAACTCTTGGGATGATTACTGTAGCAGTATTGAAAATACGTCAGAGGCTTCCAGACTACGGAAGGTACTAGCATCCAATAACACCGCTCCAGGTTTCATTAAAACATCGGAGGGAAATTGGACAACGTCCAGTGAGGAGACGTGGGAGGTACTTTTGGACACACACTTCCCTGGAAATCAGACGGTTGAACCATGTTCCGGCGGTGTAACAGAGGCTCAGCGATCATTTCCTATCGAGGAAATTGTGTCGGAATCTAGAATAAAATGGGCTTTAAATAGCTTTGGACCATTCAAATCCCCCGGACCTGATGGAATTACTCCGGCGGAGTTACAGGCAGTGGCTGAAAGAATTATCCCCTGGTTGACGGTGATATATAAACAATGTGTAAACTTAGATATATTCCAGAAAAGTGGAGGGAAACAAAAGTTGTCTTCATACCTAAAGCAGGAAAAGCCTCTCACTCGAGTGCGAAGGATTATCAGCTTATCCTCATTCCTACTTAAGACCCTGGAGAGGATGATAGACATGTATCTTAGAACTAGCGTGGATTCAAGTTTGCTTTCGAAACGACAGCATGCATACTCGAAGGGCAGGTCTACTGAGACCGCATTGCATGAACTGGTCAGCTTTATTGAAAGCTCACTATCTGTCAAAGAATACACAATCGTAGCTTTTCTAGACATCGAAGGGGCGTTCAATAATGTCCATCCGAGCTCGATATTAAATGGACTGACAACTCTGAATGTTGATCCAGGTATACTCAGGCTGTTAGACGAACTTCTAATAAAGAGACGTATTTCAGCCACACTAGGGCAAGCAAACATACAAAGGTATGTGAACAGGGGCACTCCCCAAGGAGGAGTTCTATCACATCTTCTTTGGAATGTTGCTATAAACAACCTTCTGGTTTCTCTAGAAAAAGAAAGGATAAAAGTGGTGGCATACGCAGATGATGTGGCGCTAGCAGTCAGGGGAAAATTCCCATCCACAATCAGAGATATTATACAGAGAGCTCTCCGGATGATTGAGAAATGGGCGAAAGATAATGGTCTTGGGGTAAATCCAGACAGAAATAGTCATGTACGGTAAAGATCGCAAAACTCCCACAGTTAGGCCCATTTCCTTAGGGGGTACTGAAATTCCCTTTGGTGAGTGTGCAAAATACCTTGGCGTTATTTTGGACAGGAAGCTGAATTTTAGGCTTAATATTGAAGAGATGACGAGAAAAGCCAATGTAGCTTTGTACTCGTGCAAAAAGGCAATAGGGAAAAAGTGGGGACTAAGACCAAAAATTGTGCATTGGCTATACACGGCAGTGGTTAGACCTATAATGCTATATGGTGTTGTAGTCTGGTGGCCGGCACTTCAGAAACCGACTTGTTTAGATAAAGTTCAGCGTATGGCAACAACGGCTGTGCGGTTGCGCGAGCTATCGCTGTGGTCGGAAAAAATGTACGGTCATAGTTCGGTCCTCAAAGTAATGCCAGATGTGCCTAACGTAGTGGATTACACCCTGGCAAAACCACTTTTCGACAAAAAGTTTGAAACTCTAATTCCCAACAGTGAGGCGTGGTGTACACAGACCCCGGGGAATAAAAGATATATAGATTTCTATACTGATGGCTCCAAATTGAATGGACAAGTGGGGTTCGGAGTATATTCTAAAGATCTGGAAATTCGAATAGCGAAAAGATTACCTAATCACTGTAGTGTTTTTCAGGCTGAAATATTGGCAATAAGAGAGGTGGTGAACTGGCTGAGAAGTAATGTTCCAACAAATATTGGCATTAATATATACTCAGACAGTCAACCTGCAATAAAATCCTTGGACTCTGTGTTCCTTAACTCAAAAACGGCCATAGACTGCCGCAAATCTCTCAACGAGATGGCTGAGCAGTACAATATTCACCTAATATGGGTGCCTGGTCATAGGAACATACCGGGGAACTGTGAAGCAGATGTGTTAGCAAGGCTAGGAACTACCTTACATATTCCAGGGGAACTAGAATCTGTTGGTATGCCTCTGGCCACCTGCAAGCTCTTACTGCGTGAGAAGGCTGTTATGATGGCCAATATTCGATGGGAAAATTGCAAGGGTTGTAACGACACCAAGCAAATATGGTCCCATTTAAACTTAAACCGCACACTAGATATGCTAGAGTTCTCAAGGCGTCAGATAGCACTCCTAATATCTGCTATAACGGGTCGCTGCCTGATAGGCGAATTTGCAAAAACTATAGGTGCGAAGTATAATGACTATTGTATAAGCTGTCATGAAGTGGAGGAAAAGGAATCAATTAAACACCTCTTGTGTGAGTGTCCTGCTTTTTGTGTAAGGCGTAAGCGAATTTTAGGAGCATATAGCTTTAGATTACTGGCTGACCTGGAAAACGTTAACTTAAGCAGTTTGTTAATGTTTTTGGAGCAATCTGGTTGGTTCCACAAAAGTAAATAATAGAGAAGGTTCAGTGGTTAAGACTAGAAGTGCCCATATGTAATAGGTACTTTTAGTTAAATGTGGTATCCCCAAGGAGGAGTTCTATCACATCTTCTTTGGAATGTTGCTATAAACAACCTTCTGGTTTCTCTAGAAAAAGAAAGGATAAAAGTGGTGGCATACGCAGATGATGTGGCGCTAGCAGTCAGGGGAAAATTCCCATCCACAATCAGAGATATTATACAGAGAGCTCTCCGGATGATTGAGAAATGGGCGAAAGATAATGGTCTTGGGGTAAATCCAGCAAAGACAGAAATAGTCATGTACTGCAAAGATCGCAAAACTCCCACGGTTAGGCCCATTTCCTTAGGGGGTACTGAAATTCCCTTTGGTGAGTGTGCAAAATACCTTGGCGTTATTTTGGACAGGAAGCTGAATTTTAGGCTTAATATTGAAGAGAGGACGAGAAAAGCCAATGTAGCTTTGTACTCGTGCAAAAAGGCAATAGGGAAAAAGTGGGGACTAAGACCAAAAATTGTGCATTGGCTATACACGGCAGTGGTTAGACCTATAATGCTATATGGTGTTGTAGTCTGGTGGCCGGCACTTCAGAAACCGACTTGTTTAGATAAAGTTCAGCGTATGGCGAGCTTATGTATCTCAGGCGCATTTAGTAAGACAGGAACAGACTCCCTTAATGTCATGCTACATCTATTGCCTTTAGACATTTTGGCCAAACAGTCAGCTGCAACAACGGCTGTGCGGTTGCGCGAGCTATCGCTGTGGTCGGAAAAAATGTACGGTCATAGTTCGGTCCTCAAAGTAATGCCAGATGTGCCTAACGTAGTGGATTACACCCTGGCAAAATCACTTTTCGACAAAAAGTTTGAAACTCTAATTCCCAACAGTGAGGCGTGGTGTACACAGACCCCGGGGAATAAAAGATATATAGATTTCTATACTGATGGCTCCAAATTGAATGGACAAGTGGGGTTCGGAGTATATTCTAAAGATCTGGAAATTCGAATAGCGAAAAGATTACCTAATCACTGTAGTGTTTTTCAGGCTGAAATATTGGCAATAAGAGAGGTGGTGAACTGGCTGAGAAGTAATGTTCCAACAAATATTGGCATTAATATATACTCAGACAGTCAACCTGCAATAAAATCCTTGGACTCTGTGTTCCTTAACTCAAAAACGGCCATAGACTGCCGCAAATCTCTCAACGAGATGGCTGAGCAGTACAATATTCACCTAATATGGGTGCCTGGTCATAGGAACATACCGGGGAACTGTGAAGCAGATGTGTTAGCAAGGCTGGGAACTACCTTACATATTCCAGGGGAACTAGAATCTGTTGGTATGCCTCTGGCCACCTGCAAGCTCTTACTGCGTGAGAAGGCTGTTATGATGGCCAATATTCGATGGGAAAATTGCAAGGGTTGTAACGACACCAAGCAAATATGGCCCCATTTAAACTTAAACCGCACACTAGATATGCTAGAGTTCTCAAGGCGTCAGATAGCACTCCTAATATCTGCTATAACGGGTCGCTGCCTGATAGGCGAATTTGCAAAAACTATAGGTGCGAAGTATAATGACTATTGTATAAGCTGTCATGACGTGGAGGAAAAGGAATCAATTAAACACCTCTTGTGTGAGTGTCCTGCTTTTTGTGTAAGGCGTAAGCGAATTTTAGGAGCATATAGCTTTAGATTACTGGCTGACCTGGAAAACGTTAACTTAAGCAGTTTGTTAATGTTTTTGGAGCAATCTGGTTGGTTCCACAAAAGTAAATAATAGAGAAGGTTCAGTGGTTAAGACTAGAAGTGCCCATATGTAATAGGTACTTTTAGTTAAATGTGGTATCACAATGGACTGAATAGTCTAAGTGAGCCTGAAATTTAATCGGGCTGCCACTTTAATAAAAATAGCTAAGCTAAAAATAGTATAATTAAGTCATTAAAAATGAATTTTAATTTGATTTTTATATCTAACATAATTTGTACAAATTGGATGCAATAAGAACACGTTAGATTTTATATTAAGCGAGTCTATGAAATATTTCGAAAATAATTGAATTTCTTCGCCATTACATGATTTATGTGTCATGCACTTCCATGATTTATTTGCATACAACACCATAATTTTACACTTGTTTGTATTTAAATATTGAGCCAAGATGCAATAGCAGCCAACTCAGCAGAGAATATGCCCATTCTGTCTGGTAGTCGACATTCCTTTATAATACAGAAATCCTGATCAGATCTCCTTATGACTGAAAAAACTAGTACGAATTCCATCAAAGGAACCGTCTGTATACGAAGATTGTCGATGCGACAATTTCTCTTCCTGCATACGTGAAGGAGTTCTGTCTTTGAGTCGGGAATGATTGCTCCCGAATATTTAGCTCAGTCCTGAGCACGATTGTTCAAACTATTCATATTGAAATATATGTCATCTTGGTTTCCAGAAAAGATAGCGAATATGTTATCGGCATAAATCTCGACATAACCACAGTTTGATGAGTTACCATGGAATCGGCAAGGCTATTGGCATAGATAATGTAAAGCACAACGGATAGGGGAGACCCTGTAGAATCCCATTGTCAAGTTCGAATATTTGGGAATAGTAGATCGACCTTAACAACGATTCTTCGATTTGACAAAAATGAATGAAGTATAGACGAATTCATTCCCCATCTTCTCAATTCCGATATTATCGGAGATAGAATGACGCGATGGAAGGCTTTTTCCAAATCGGAAGACATAAGGATGGAATGTTTCCTGGTTGAGCTTTTCTTCGATTTGATGACAGATGCTATGTACACCGTGTCTCGTTATAACAGCGTGTTGAATTTGGGAGATTCTGTCCTGATTATATCCAGAAATCGTCGCGCTATTATCTTCTCCAGGATCTTTGACATTATCGGTAACAGCGATGTAGGTCTGTAGCCTTCTAGATTCAGTTCGGAAACGTCAATGTCTGGTATCATACTTGGAAAGTGGTCTACATCTGACGTGATAGTAGAAACAATGACGAATTTCTCTCTAATTACAGAGGGGTCAAAAGCTTCGTCAGAGCTCATAGAACTCCAGAAGGTCGCAAATTCAGACGCAATTTCTTGGGGTTTTAATATACTTCTCCTGGAGACAGTGATCACAGGAAAGCAAAGAAATTTTGGCGAGCCCAGACGTTTTACCCTGTCCCAGGGTAAACGAATGTCTACCCCCAAAAAAATTTTTTACTCATAATAGCAAAATTTTTTGCTAAAACAGCAGATTTTGTTTGTCGAAAAAGGGACAGCAGTAGCATGTAGTTGTTTCAGCAAACATTCGTTAGTTGAAACAGCAAACATTTTTTACAGCTAAAATAGCAAACAAATGCTGTTGAATTAGCAAACTTGTTTGCTAAAAGTTATTGACAAACATCGCTGCTGAAATAGCAAACTGCGTTAGTTGAAATAGCTAACCTTTTTACTGCTATAACAACTACAAATCTTTGTTGTCGCAGCAATAAAATTTGTCATTTTTAATGAGTTCCTGACAAAAAATAAAAATACTTACTTGATTTTGTTAATTTTTTTTATAATGAGTTCCTGACAAAAAATAAAAATACTTACTGATCTTTGATTGCTTCATTCTCTGACAGCCACAATCTATTCAGCTTGGTTTAATAATTCGTATGTTGTTAGATAGAGAAAAAAGCTACTTACTATACCACACTACCAGCCTTACCGCATTTGCTGCACTTAGGAGAACTTTCATTTATTTTGTTAATTTTTTTTATAATGAGTTCCTGATAAAAAATAAAAATACTTACTTGATTACCATCGTGAGTCCGTAAAGTTTAGTGAATGCCAATTTTTTCGTAATTTGGTTTCCTACAACTTCTCACAGACAGAATTAATATGTAACTCACGCACCACATTTGCCGGCTCAGCACGCGCAATCAAGTTTATAAACTGCGAAATTTTCCGTGGGTCGTGATAATTTCGTGTCACATGCACGCCTCTAAAATGAACGTCATACATCTATTCCTAGAATGCTATGGATCCGTGGATAATATTCATATAGCGCTGCATTTGATTTTATTTCTAAAAATCCTTTCACGTTACATTACAGAAGCTGACAAATTGTGTGGCCTCTGCTATCTCCATCAACTTCATTTTACGGTCATTCAAAATCATTTTGTGGATTTTTTTGATATTTTCGTCGGTAACTACCTCTTTCGGGCGTCCACTGCGTTCACCGTCCTCCGTGCTAATTCACCACGCTTGAATTTTGCATACCAATCAATTATTGCTGATTTCCCTGGGGCAGAGTACGTAAACGCATTATCAAGCCAAGTTTTTGCTTCCACCGTATTTTTTCCCTTCAGAAAACAGTATTTTATCAAAACACGAAATTCCTTTTTTTCCATTTTTTTCACAATAACAAAAGTTGCTTCACAAAAGACGCTCTATCTCACAAACTAATTAACTTACAGACGTCAAATTTTGACACGAATCATTTGAAGGTTAGTACTATATAAAAATAATATGCATTTAATACTAGCGACGCCATCTATGTGTCAGACCGGGGACTTATCAGTCAACCTGTTAGATCTACTTACAGTAGGGTCTATCAAGCTAAGAAATTATGAAGTCCTTTTTTATGATGTTTATGAAGTCATTTTTGGACAAAAAAGGTGTTACAACCTTGTGGAAGCAAAGTGGAGTGACTATTTGATTCGAATTCAAGGATCTCTTTGCAATCTCGTCCGCGTATTCATACCGCTTATATATGGGAAGGTATCCACATTATTACAATGTCAGATAAAGAGGCGTGGAAAATTAAGTGATCGAAAACTTGGGCCTTGTTGGATTAAATGCCTTTTAACAAACTAAGGCACAAAAGATGTCGGTACCGATTAGTGGTCTGCCAAGTTGCCCTGGAGCAAATTTCTCCATATGTATAGTTTATTTATCATGAAAATTGTTCAACTGCATTGACTATGTGAAGAAATGTAGCCCCAATATGTACACATATACACCGCATGAAGGGTATGCAAAAGGTGTGCCTATCTCAAATTGAATTTCTATTTTGATTCATTTATTTTTATTTTTACTTTTTTTGTCCGATGTATTAATCCAACAGAATTAATATTCTTGTCAGTGTGCGTGAATTTTATCGCCTATAAGAGATTATGGGGACAATTAATATCCTGGATATTTCAGACAGACATTTAATTTGTAAAAAGTACTAGTATAGTTCCACATGGAGATTGAAATGAAAAAAAGTAGTTTTGATTCTTCCTTATTTTTTCAAAAGAAATACGAAATAAAAAACACATAATTAGATTATTTTTGCGGGATCCCGAAAAATCCCCTCATTCAAAATAAAAAAATTTGCTATTCGGGACTAATCCCGTCCCGAAAATCCCGCGATTTCGGAACGGATTGGGTATGATTTTTTTAACCTTTTTTGGTATGATATTTTTTGAACATGCGTTTTTTGGGTATGCGTCTTTTTGGGTATGATTTCATACCCCAAAAAAATTAATCATAAATAATTTTTTATAAAATCTTTGATTTGTTTATTTAATTAAATAAGAAATTCATTTATTTGTAGCAATATTGTTGTTCCGAGGATTTGCTTGTGTTTCTTTAGTATTCACGTAGCCTTCAAAGGCAATGAGTATAAAGTTGGAAATATGAAAATAAAACCGATTTAAAACTAGGCAAAGAAACGATGGGCTTGTGCCATTTACCGCATTTCGACGTATAAAATGCGACTAACACAGGAAATACAATGGGACGACCACAAGAAAATTTTCCAATTTCTCTATACAAAATTTATTTTTAATTATACTTTACTACAAACACAGATGATTTAAAAAATTCTTATAATGAGATAATGGGCAAATCAGTGTATTAATAGGGATGTCGTTGTTCTATTTGAAGAAAACTAAATACATATATATTTAGAAAGACGATATGGACTTTGATTTTACCAAGCATTAGCTAAAAATAGTATAATTAAGTCATTAAAAATGAATTTTAATTTGATTTTTATATCTAACATAATTTGTACAAATTGGATGCAATAAGAACACGTTAGATTTTATATTAAGCGAGTCTATGAAATATTTCGCAAATAATTGAATTTCTTCGCCATTACATGATTTATGTGTCATGCACTTCCATGATTTATTTGCATACAACACCATAATTTTACACTTGTATGTATTTAAATATTGAGCCAAGATGCAATGGCAGCCAACTCAGCAGAGAATATGCCCATTCTGTCTGGTAGTCGACATTCCTTTATAATACAGAAATCCTGATCAGATCTCCTTATGACTGAAAAAAACTAGTACGAATTCCATCAAAGGAACCGTCTGTATACGAAGATTGTCGATGCGACAATTTCTCTTCCTGCATACGTGAAGGAGTTCTGTCTTTGAGTCAGGAATGATTGCTCCCGAATATTTAGCCCAGTCCTGAGCACGATTGTTCAAACTATTCATATTGAAATATATGTCATCTTGGTTTCCAGAAAAGATAGCGAATATGTTATCGGCATAAATCTCGACATAACCACCGTTTGGTGAGTTACCATGGAATCGGCAAGGCTATTGGCATAGATAATGTAAAGCACAACGGATAGGGGAGACCCTGTGGAATCCCATTGTCAAGTTCGAATATTTGGGAATAGTAGATCGACCTTAACAACGATTCTTCGATTTGACAAAAATGAATGAAGTATAGACGAATTCATTCCCCATCTTCTCAATTCCGATATTATCGGAGTTAGAATGACGCGATGGAAGGCTTTTTCCAAATCGGAAGACATAAGGATGGAATGTTTCCTGGTTGAGCTTTTCTTCGATTTGATGACAGATGCTATGTACACCGCGTCTCGTTATAACAGCGTGTTGAATTTGGGAGATTCTGTCCTGATTATATCCAGAAATCGTCGCGCTATTATCTTCTCCAGGATCTTTGACATTATCGGTAACAGCGATGTAGGTATGTAGCCTTCTAGATTCAGTTCGGAAACGTCAATGTCTGTAGTGAGATTCTGTATTAAATTTTAATGATGAATCGCATCGTTAAGATGCGATAACAAGAAAAATAACATCCAAGGTATTCGGTAGACGTTTTAAACTACATTTACAATTGTTTAAAATCAGCTGTGTTGTTTTCTGTGCAGATAACAATAAATACTTCATTAAGTAAACAACGAAGATTTTTTGGTTGTTTATTTTCTCTAATGAATTCACGTTATCAGCAGAAAATTTCATTCATGCAAAATAGGGTCTTTACGCTACTTTTAATAGGAAAAATATTGATCCCTTCTCTATTACAAAAAGAGTTTTCTGCAACATTTTAAAAATCTGAATGTTCTAAGCCGTTCTAAGAATTTTATCCGGCGGAACTGCCTTAAATGGTCTTAAATTAAAGGGAATTTCATATAAGTTGAGAATATCACCCATTTTTCTCTTCCGGATTTGTGTATTTCTTTTAAATTTCCATACAATTTCCAATTTTGCAAACTTTTTTTTGTCTTTCCACCGTTTTTCGTAGCAGGGTTGCCAAGCGCAGCGCAGCTTAAACAACAGTTGCTACATATTAGTTACAGAATGACACGATCGTTAGTGCAAACACGTTTTTTCGTAGACAACGTAAACGATGCGATTATCGTGAAGAAATACAGAATCCCACTACTGGTATCATACTTGGAAAGTGGTCTACATCCGACGTGATAGTAGAAACAATGACGAATTTCTCTCTAATTACAGAGGGGTCAAAAGCTTCGTCAGAGTTCATAGAACTCCAGAAGGTCGCAAATTCAGACGCAATTTCTTGGGGTTTTAATATACTTCTCCTGGAGACAGTGATCATAGGAAAGCAAAGAAATTTTGGCGAGCCCAGACGTTTTACCCTATCCCAGGGTAAACGAATGTCTACCCCCAAAAATTTTTTTTACTCATAATAGCAAAGTTTTTTGCTAAAACAGCAGATTTTGTTTGTTGAAAAAGGGACAGCAGTAGCATGTAGTTGTTTCAGCAAACATTCGTTAGTTGAAACAGCAAACATTTTTTACAGCTAAAATAGCAAACAAATGCTGTTGAATTAGCAAACTTGTTTGCTAAAAGTTATTGACAAACATCGCTGCTGAAATAGCAAACTGCGTTAGTTGAAATAGCTAAGCTTTTTACTGCTATAACAACTACAAATCGTTGTTGTCGCAGCAATAAAATTTGTCATTTTTAACGATATGTTGAAATGAAACCCGTAACATTTAACACAACAACTCCTACATTTATTAAATGTGTGAAATAAATTGAATTCCATCGAAGTATTGGAAGTTGAGTTGAAGTGTTGTACAAGATTTATTTACGTTTATTTTTCTTCTTTGGTCTTATACACGTGTATAAAGCATAACAATCTGTAATGAAAAGAAGTACACTCATAGAAAAAAGTCTGCTAAAAACAGCAGTCGATGTCTGCTGTTATATTTTTGTACTTCAGGGCCAAATGAACAACAATTTATAAAATTTTTAGGTTATAAATTTTTCCCCAAAGCATATTTAAGAACCAAAAGTAGTTTTTGGTATATTTTTGCACTGTAATATACTTACAAGCTCCTAAATACGATCAGCAAACATTTTGTTTGCTGTTATGCCTCAAATCGATAAATATTCAGATTTTTGTTCAAATACATAAAATATTCGTTTAATTATGTTAGGATAGCTCCTAAGTTGACATTTTTATTTGTTTTAGACAAAATAAAACATGTGTTAGTATAATCGAGCTTCAAAAATAGCAGAAAATGTTTGCTATTTCAGCAAACAGTGACTGCTGTCCCTTTTTCAGCAGACTTTCTGCTGTTTTAGCAGACTTTTCTGCTGTCCCTACTAACAAATTTCTTTGGGTGTAGAAAAAAGCAATTAGTAACTACACTAGTTTATACTACAATTTAGATTTGACTAGAGGTTGCTTTTTATGTAATTTCATCTAGTGAATTCGAAAATAGAGGTTAAAATTTTTTAATGAAACAGTATTTGAGATATCCTTATATTTTTGTGCTTTTTTCATTAGAAAAATCATTTCTCGAGCTATCGATTATATTGAACAAATGTGGATCTCTGATAAGTTAAATGGTTCAAAATATATTTAAAAAAGGGCACATTTTCAAAATATGTGCTTATAACTTTGTCATTTTTCTTCTAATCTTATTCTTACGTTAAAGTATCACCTTTACGAGCACAAAAAAAGAGAAAGCGGACTTTATTTCAACGGTTGGCACTTTTCCACCGGCACAGAATCACTGTAAAACAGGATGAAAATGTGCTCAATTTTTATCGATATATTTAGAACCACTTAACTTATCACAGATCCAACGATATAAACGGACATTTCTAGCTTGAGATATGATTCTCGCGTCTAGTAAAAAACTAAAAATCTAAGTACATATATCTCAAAACGTGTTGCATATAAAAATTTAACTTCTATTTTCGAATTCAGGAGATGAATATATATAAAAAAAATCTCCTCTAATCAAATATCCATGACAAAAATTTTATTTTGTAAACTATTTTTATTTGTAGGTATTGTATTGAACGATATCATCAAAGTTGACCAATAAAATATGTACTTTTAGCAAAAATTAAAATGGTTAAAACTTAAATCATACATTATTCTCTTAAGGCCGTATTTAGTAAAATAGCAAGGTTGTAATGTTATCCTGGTTTTAATACTCACATTTAAGGTGAACTTTGCGAATTGTGAAACATTCGGGTACAGTTTAGGTTAGCTATAGTGGCAGCCCGCTATTTCAGGCCCACTTTGACTATTCAGTCCCTTATGATATAGCAGTGTTGAACTTCTCTGTTGTCACTGAGTGCCCACCGATTCCATGCAGGAAGCTCAAAGACAAGGAATATCCTTTTAATAGCCGAGCCTGAACACCATTTCCCATTGCGAGGAAAAATTTAGAGTAGGTTTGAAACACTCAGAAATTTCACCAACATTCCAGAGGGAGTAATCCACCTATCCACCGTTGCAAAACTTTATAGTGTTTAGTCGAAACTAGGATTGAAACCGTTTGTATGCAAAGCGGGCTTGAACCATTGTACGACGGTTGCTCCCATATATCAATGTATAATAGCAATTTTCCAATCTAAAAATTATTAAAAACAAAAGGTCTTTAAAAGGAATACAATATTATACAATGCAGTACTTACCAAACAACACAATACTTACCAAACAACACAAAATAATTTTTCTATTTTCCCGGCCTGTCTCGTGTTTTCGTTTAAAAGTGATGCTTTGACGGCGTTGGCGTTTTACATATCGACGTTGACATTTGTCAAAACCAACATTAGGTCTGTTCGCGTACTTTTCTAGCAATAATTATCCAAAAAAAACTAGCAAAAGGGTAAAAGTGCATTTTACTCTCTTTGCTTAAAATTGCTGAAAAGTACGCGAATGCAATCGAGTAACTAGAGAAAAGTAATCGTGAAAAATGGCGATTTCAGCGGCTAAACTCGAACCCAACTTAAAATGTACATTACTAAAAAGTGTTGCTTGTTCACAAATGTTATTGCATAATCAAAAAATACTAATTGTGGTTAACGTTTGAAGATTTATAATGTGTACCATTTTACTATTGTTCATTTGACTGGAGAGACTACACCCAAAGAAATTTGTTAGTAGGGACAGCAGAAAAGTCTGCTAAAACAGCAGGAAGTCTGCTGAAAAAGGGACAGCAGTCACTGTTTGCTGAAATAGCAAACATTTCCTGTTATTTTTGAAGCTAGATTACACTAAAACATGTTTTATTTGGCTAACATAACATAATTAAAACAATATTTTATGAATATCTATAGTATTTGACCAAAAATCTGAATATTTATAAAATTGAGGCATAACAGCAAACAAAATGTTTGCTGATCGTATTTAGGAGCTTGTAAGTATGTTACAGTGCAAAAATACACCAAAAATAACTTTTGGATCTTAAATATGCTTTGGGGAAAAATTTATAACAAAATTTATAACTACAGGTTGGTGAACAGGTGGAGATTAAAATAGGGAAGTGGTCACCTGATTCGGGTAAATCCAAACGAGAACAAGAAATATTTGGGGGTAAATCGGGCTGCATATGGTTACATCGATGGAAGGGAGCCACCGTGGTGCAATGGTTAGCATGCCCGCCTTGCATACACAAGGTCGTGGGTTCGATTCCTGCTTCGACCGAACACCAAACAGTTTTTCAGCGGTGGATTATCCCACCTCAGTAATGCTGGTGACATTTCTGAGGGTTTCAAAACTTCTCTAAGTGGTTTCACTGCAATGTGGAATGCCATTCGGACTCGGCTATAAAAAGGAGGTCCCTTGTCATTGAGCTTAACATGGAATCGGGCAGCACTCAGTGATAAGAGAGAAGTTCACCAATGAGGTATCACAATGAATAGTCTAAGTGAGCCTGATACATCGGGCTGCACCTAACCTAACCTACATCGATGGAAGTAAAAGTATTGCATGTACTGAGATGAGTTGGTGAATGGTCGTTCAAAATGACCAAGTCTCTATCTTCTGCAAAGTTTACCCAAAGATTGCCCAGTGGTGAATCTGTGGAGGATCCCCATACGCTACTATCTGCGTTGAGATCTCCCAGAACTAACTAATGGTATCCTATCAATCGCCTCAGCAGATAAGGTAATGTCGTCGGGTGACCAATATCAACTGTTATTGTCTGAAAAAGTAAAGTATCAGTGGATGTGATTTTAGGAAAAAAGTGTTAGCCATTTTTGATAAAAATTGCAATATCTGTTTTAGCATAATTATAAATAAATGTAGTACTCGTAGATTGGAGTTCCTTTCTATAATGTGTGTTTCTTGTAAAGCAATTATGTTCGGTTTATGCTTAGCAACAAGTATGTCTAAAACGAATTTATGGCATAACAATCCCTGAATACTCCATTGTAGAATCTTTACATGTAAATTTGGCATATTTAAAATCTAAAAAGAGTTGTAATTAATTTATGACTTATGGTTTGATTTTGATGTTTTTCTGTAAGTTTCAGTGTTCTAAATACTTTTAAATCTGGAATCTTTTTTGAAGGCCTGGGAACAGGGAGACTTCTAGTCATCGAGATCTGAATTGTCCCTTGGGGGTGATTCCAAGGGATTTGTAGACAGGTTAGTGGATTTAGAGTTGGAACTAGTGGTTGGTTCACTTTGAATAAGATTTTTGCTGCTGAAAGAATTTTGGTTATGAGTTTCATTATTTTCGTTTGAATATTTTTAATTTGTGGTGTTGTTTTTTCAGAATTATTTGCTGATATAGTGTAGTTGTTTACCATTTGTTGTTTACCATTACGATCGTTTGCCTCAGTTGCTAAAGGCAGCCTTGTGATGGCTATCATAAATAAAGGAGCATTGGACGGTATGGTTCCAAAGCAAAAATGGGGGGAAATTGAGAATGCTTTGTCTGGCGTCTACTCACAGGTGCTGGAAAAGTTTCCCGGCCCAGATCCTCGACACCAAGAGGCTGGTTGGTATCAAGGACGATTTAAGCTAGTCGCATTTGAGGACCAGAGGTCTATAGAATGTTTTAAAGCTGCTCTGATGCTAATTGGTGAAGTTTGGGAAGGAGCTGCTCTAGAGTTAGTCGAGAAGAAAGACATACCGGCTAGACCAAGAGCACATGCGTGGATACCTGCAAACCCTCCTGACCCTGAATCTATTTTAAATAGACTGAAACAATGCAATCCAGATCTTCCAACAGCTGATTGGAAGGTTGGCCGTTTGGATGAAGTGGATGGGCCACGACGGCATGCAGTGTTTATATTGAACACTCAGTCTTTGCCACATCTAGCAAAGTCCCAGGGCCGTGTATGTTATGGCTTTCATTATATCCAAATGAAGGTGTATAAAAACGATCAGCTAAAGGATTCAGAAATGGACAAGCCTCTGTCTGAATCAGAAGTAAGCGGATCCTCTTGCGAAGTCGAGGAGGATACCAAGACATTTGAAGACATTGATAGATACCGTATGCGTGAGGAGGCTTCTACTGCCTCGAACTCACCAAAGTTATTGCGAGAGTCACCGATATCTCTGAAGAGGACATTCTTGATGACTCGATTGAAGCGGCTGATGTGACGGTTGTTGAAAATCTCGATGTTCCTACGGATCCTCCAGATAAATCTTCATCATTGTAAGGCTGCATGTGCTGCCTTAAAAGTTCTCCTGATGAAAGGGGACATAGATATAGTTCTTATTCAAGAACCATATGTTTATAAAAACAAAATATGTGAATTAAGTACTCCGGGGTTCAAACTATTGCAGTATACTGGTAATGATGTAAATCGAGCCTGTATAATTGCTAAAAACGAGCTCAACTTGTCTCTGCTTCCTTCAATGTGCAATACAGACACTGTCGTTGCAAGTTTAGAAATAGCCAAATGCAAATATTGGGTATCTTCGGTCTACATGGGACATGACAGGGAGATGCCTCCATATGCCGTTAAGACCTTAGTGGAGGAGTCACTGAAAACAAAGACGAAACTCATTATGGGATGCGATGCGAATGCACATCATAGTATATGGGGAAGTAGTGATACTAATGCAAGGGGAGAGTCGCTAATAGAGTTTATTTTGCGTACTAATCTGGTAGTTTGCAACAAGGGAGATTTCCCAACCTTTGTCACTAAAAACAGGCAAGAGGTTTTAGACATCACCTTGGCCTCGCAAGAACTGAATGAAATGATATCTGAGTGGCAGGTTTTAAGTGAACACAGCTTCTCAGATCATCGCTACATCAGTTTCAAATTTGATGTTCATATCACCAAGATCATATTTCCGCCAAATGTTAGGAAAGCTGACTGGAATAGGTATAGGGAATCGTTCAATATGATGATACCGGAGATAACAGAGACAAATATGAGAAATGTGCAAGATATCGAACACGCAGTGGAGCGGATTACTAAGGCCTTCAACATCTCACTGAAAGCTGCATGCCCTAGAGGAAAGCCAAGGGGGAAACATAGACCACCATGGTGGTCTACGGAATTAAGTAATATGAGGAAATCCTGCAGGAAGCTCTTTAACAAGGCAAAGTCCACCAGAGCCCCTGAGGACTGGGACGCTTACAAGAAGAATCTGAGAGGATACAAGCGAGAACTGAGAAAGGCTCAGCATAACTCTTGGAATGCTTACTGCAGCAGTATTGAGAATACGTCCGAGGCTTCCAGACTACGGAAGGTTCTAGCATCCACCAGTAGAGCCACCGTGGTGCAATGGTTAGCATGCCCGCCTTGCATACACAAGGTCGTGGGTTCGATTCCTGCTACGACCGAACACCAAAAAGTTTTTCGGCGGTGGATTATCCCACCTCAGTAATGCTGGTGACATTTCTGAGGGTTTCAAAGCTTCTCTAAGTGGTTTCACTGGAATGTGGAACGCCGTTCGGACTCGGCTATAAAAAGGAGGTCCCTTGTCATTGAGCTTAACATGGAATCGGGCAGCACTCAGTGATAAGAGAGAAGTTCACCACTGTGGTATCACAATGGACTGAATAGTCTAAGTGAGCCTGATACATCGGGCTGCCACATAACCTAACCTAACCTAACCTAGCATCCACCAACTCCGCTCAAGGTTTCATTAAAACATCGGAGGGCAATTGGACAACGTCCAGTGAGGAGACGCTGGAGGTACTATTGGACACACATTTTCCTGGAAATCAGACGGTTGAACCATGTACTGGCGGTGCCACAGTTGCTCAGCGGTCGTTTCCTGTCGAGGAAATTGTATCGGAAACTAGAATAAGATGGGCGCTAAATAGCTTTGGACCATTCAAATCCCCTGGACCTGATGGAATTACTCCGGCGGAGTTACAAGCTGTAACTGACAAAATTATCCCCTGGTTGTCGGTGATATAT
Organism: Haematobia irritans; assembly: GCF_050003625.1. NCBI lineage: Eukaryota > Metazoa > Arthropoda > Insecta > Diptera > Muscidae > Haematobia > Haematobia irritans. The sequence goes on from NC_134399.1 coordinate 50,497,215, forward strand.
AAAGGATGTATCAACTTATCATATATCCCAGGAAAGTGGAGGGAAACAAAAGTCGTTTTCATACCTAAAGCAGGAAAAGCCTCTCACTCGAGGGCGAAGGATTTCCGACCAATCAGCTTATCCTCATTCCTACTTAAGGCTCTGGAGAGGATGATAGATATTTATCTTAGAACTAGCATCGATTCAAGTTTGTTCTCGAAACGACAGCATGCATACTCGAAGGGCAGGTCTACTGAGACCGCACTACATGAACTAGTTAGCTTTATTGAAAGCTCACTATCTGTCAAAGAATACACAATCGTGGCGTTTCTAGACATCGAAGGGGCGTTCAATAATGTCCATCCGAGCTCGATATTAAATGGACTGACAACTCTGAATGTTGATCCATGTATACTCAGGCTGTTAGACGAACTGCTAATGAAGAGACGTATTTCAGCCACACTAGGACAAGCAAACATACAAAAGTATGTGAACAGAGGCACTCCCCAAGGAGGAGTTCTATCACCTCTTCTTTGGAATGTTGTTGGTTACTCTAGAAAAAGAAAGGATAAAAGTGGTGGCATACGCAGATGATGTAGCTCTGGCAGTCAGGGGAAAATTCCCATCCACAATCAGAGATATTATTCAGAGGGCCCTCCGGATGACTGAACAATGGGCGAAAGACAATGGTCTTGGGGTAAATCCTGCAAAGACAGAATTAGTTATGTACTGCAAAGATCGCAAAACTCCCACGGCTAGGCCTATTTCCTTAGGGGGTATTGAAATTCCCTTTGGTGATTGTGCAAAATACCTTGGCGTTATTTTGGACAGGAAGCTGAACTTTAAGCTTAATATTGAAGAAAGGGCGAGGAAGGCAACTGTAGCTTTGTACTCGTGCAAAAAGGCAATAGGAAAAAAGTGGGGACTAAAACCAAAAATTGTGCATTGGCTATACACGGCAGTGGTTAGACCTATAATGCTATATGGTATTGTAGTCTGGTGGCCGGCACTTCAGAAACCGACTGGTTTAGATAAAGTTCAGCGTATGGCGTGTTTGTGTATTTCAGGCGCATTCAGCAAGACAGGAACAAATTCCCTTAATGTCATGCTGCATCTATTGCCTTTAGACATTTTGGCCAAACAGTCAGCTGCAACAACGGCTGTGCGGTTGCGCGAACTATCGCTGTGGTCGGAAAAAGGTTACGGTCACAGTTCTGTCCTCAAAATAATGCCAGATGTACCTAACGTAGTGGATTACACTTTGGCGAGTCCACTTTTCGACAAAAAGTTTGAGACTCTAATCCCCAACAGTGAGGCGTGATGCACACAGACCCCGGGGAATAAAGAATATATAGATTTCTACACTGATGGCTCCAAATTGGATGGACAATGTGGGCATTAATATATACTCAGATAGTCAACCTGCAATAAAATCCTTGGACTCTGTGTTCCTCAACTCGAAAACGGCCATCGATTGCCGCAAATCTCTCAATGAGATGGCTGAGCAGTACAATATTCACCTAATATGGGTGCCTGGCCATAGGAACATACCGGGGAACTGCGAAGCGGATGAGTTGGCAAGGCTAGGGACTACCTTACATATTCCAGGGGAACTAGAATTTGTTGGTATGCCCCTAGCTACCTGCAAGCTCATGCTGCGTGAGAAGGCTGTTATGATGGCAAATGTTCGATGGGAGAATTGCAAGGGTTGTAACGACACCAAGCAAATATGGCCCCTAGCTATGCTAATGTTCTCGAGACGTCAGATGTCACTCCTGATATCTGCTATAACGGGTCGCTGCCTGATAGGAGATTTTGCAAAAACAATTGGCGCGAAGTATAATGACTATTGTATGAGCTGTCATGATGCGGAGGAAAAAGAATCAATTAAACACCTCTTGTGTGAGTGTCCTGCATTTTGTGTAAAGCGCAAGCAACTTTTAGGAGCATATAGCTTCGGATTACTGGCGGATCTGGAAAACGTTAACTTAAGCAGTCTGCTAATGTTTTTGGAACAATCTGGTTGGTTCAACAAAGAAAAATAATCAAGAAGGTTCAGCGGTTAAAACTAGAAGTGCCCATATGTAATAGGTACTTTTAGTTAATGTGGTATCACAATGGACTGAATAGTCTAAGTGAGCCTGAATCTTAATCGGGCTGCCACTTTAACCTAACCTAACCTAACCTACCATTTGTTGTGGTAAGTTTGTGGTTTGCTGAGGTGGTGAACATTAGCGTAGCTAGACAATTTTCCTAGGGGGGGCTATAGCCCCCCCTAGATAAAAATGTATAGACTGAACTTATAGGTTCAATTATTGTTTTATTTCATAAAAAAGAATAAAAAAATAGTCATCAAAATAATGTATAATAAAGCAACTAAAAGTAGTTCCACACTTTTCCCAGTAAAAAAATTGGGATTTGTTTTAAAGGCACAACTCTAAAAGCACTTCCAAAAATGTCCTCACAAAGAAGTTAATTATATTAACTACACAGGAAGTTTTTTATTTCAGTTTTTTCATATGTATTTTAATGCGTAATTTTTATTTTCTTTTTTTCAAATAGTTTAAAAAAAGAGTAAGAATAAATAAAATGGTAAAAATTATTCAAATTTTGCCACAAAAATGCTAAATCCATTATAGAAAAATAATTTTTGAAAATATTCAAACAAGCGTTAGAATGCATTAAAAATCACAAAAAAATATAAAAATTATTATAAATTAATGTTTCTTGAAGCTCGAAGTCTTTATAAATATTTATATAATTCTAACAAAAGGTCGACCAAAAATCAAATAAAAAACGAATAAATAAAAATTATTTATTTGAGAAAATATCAACAAATTTTTTAATTCACATTCAAAACTCTGAATTCGGATCACACCGTAAGAAGTGATGTAAATTTATTACAGCGGCTGTTGAAACGGTGGACATTCGTTCTATGACGAGTTCATATTACATTCATCGCTTCTCCGCCAATTTTGCACCACTTCCGGACCCAAAAAGAAGATTTTCACTTCTTTTTTGGCGACGCTTTTTTGCAGCATTATTAAGATATTAATTTATGAAAGAACCAAATAAACACAAGCATTGGAGAAATGCTTATATTCAATACCCTTTCAAACATTTTTTCAAAGAATTAGATTAGAATTCAATTTGAGAAATTGTTGAGAAAATCGCGTTCTCAACAAAAAACAGACATTACCCTCAACAGTAGAATTCAACACCTTAGCAACAATTTCTCAACATATTAGCAACAACTTTTCAAACTAAATTTCATTTTAATGCTTCAAACCTATTCGAAAATTTATTGAACGCAAGCAATTTGCAAGGCCGTTTGAATTAATGTTGAAGATGGGAAGAACTATCAAATTGATGGAAGACTATCAAATTGATATGGTGTTACCTATGAAAAATGCTCATCCTTGTGTTTGTTGGGAATAGTTTTAATACAAATTACTATTTTTTAATTAAGATGACTAAACCAGACTAAACAATATAATAAAGGAGCTTTACAGCCTGTTTCTGTATTTCGAATGAGCACTGTCGATCGACTAAAATGGAAACAAACACCTGAATTTATAACCAAAAAGCAGCTGTATTTCAGTCGATCGATTGAACTCGTTCGACATACAGAAACAGGCTGTTAGTTATTCAACTAAACCATAAGTCCAATCACAGCTCTATTTCATAAATATCAGACAGCAAACATTGCCATCGGCAACTGCTACCACAACCCAAGTAATTCGATTGTGCATGAAAGTCTTTAGCGGAACTTTGTGCGGTTGTATATACTTGTTTAATTTTTATAAAAATGTAAAATCGTAAATAGGTTTTCAAATTCTGGGGGGGGGGCTAAATTTTTTCTGGGGGGGTCTAAGCCCCCTCCCCAGAGGCCTTCCTATGCTTATGGTGGTGAAGAAAGTGAATTTGGTGGTGGAGTGATTTCTGCAGAGTGTAATTTAGTTTTTTGGTTATTGGTGGAGTCACAATTGCTGGCTACTTGAGCATATGTAGCTGATGGATTGGAGTTAAAAATTTTCCAGGTTTCACGGACTGTGAAACCTGGTGGTTGAGCACATTCCCCACAAAGTGCGACCTTCTTACAATTTTTTTTTGTATGTCCGAGTTTTTGACAGTTTCTGAACTTTAGTGGATTTGGTATATGCGAAGTTCCATAATTAATCCTGTCGTGGGATTCTGTATTCAATTTTAACGATGAATCGCATCGTCAAGAAGGGATAACAAGAAAAATAACAATAAACTATGATTACAATCGTTTAAAATCAGCTGTGTTGTTTTCTGTGCAGATAACAACAAACACATCGTTAAGTAAACAATGAAGATTTTTTGGTTGTTTATTTTCTCTAATGAATTGACGTTATCAGCAGAAAATTTCATTCAAGCAAAATATGGTGTTTAATTATGTAGTTTACTTTTAATAGGAAAAAATGGATCCCTTCTCTATTACAAAAGAGTTTTTTTCTAAGGATTTTGTCGGGCGAAACTGCCTTAAATTGTCATACATTGAAGGGAATTTTATATAGATTGACAATATCGCCCATTTTTATCTTACGGCTTTGTGTATTTCTTTTAAATTTTGCAAACAATTTTCAATGTGGCAAACTGTTTTTGTCGTTGCACCGTTTTTCGTAGCAGGATTGTCAAGCGCAACGCAGCTTAAACAACGGTTGCTACAGATTAGTTACAGAATGACACGATCGTTAGTGCAAAGACGTTTTTCGTAGACAACGTAAACGATGCGATTATCGTGAAGAAATGCAGAATCCCACTACTGGGTATTTCATGATAATTTGGTTTACCAATTCTTCTTCACTATAGTTTACAATTTTCTCCTAGTATATTTTGCCATAAGAACAGTTGATTTTATTATGTAGAGTGATTCTAACGGGAACTATGCCAATGTGTTTTGCATTTAAGAATTCTCTGCTGCTTTTATTTTGTTAGCTTTTATGAGAAGATATCCATTTTTTAGCTCTGTTACTTCGCTGTACTCTTTACTCATGTGATCCAGGCCTTTACCAATTTGTGTGAACCTAGTGCTTTAGTTTCAGTAGATTTATCATTTGAAATGGTGGAAGCGACTAAGTATCATGGAAGGTGGTCATAGTTGTGTAGATTAGAAAGAGTGGATGTAGACTCATCTGTGCCTATTTGAAGTTTTCTGTTTGTTTTTTTTTTTTTTTTTTTTTGTCCGGGGAAGGGTCCAGTGATAAAACGCTGAACTTATTGTGGTTGGGGGTGTAAACCCCATTCATTTTTAAGTTTATTTGAATCGATTCTATATGCATAGTAATGGTTGTAAAAATATATATTTTTAGTTATATATATAGTTAAATCTTGATATCGTGGTAAAATTGTTTAAGTTAGGAAAACTTTCCCTTTATGATGTTTATGTTATAAAGCTACGATGTTACTCTTACGGCACGTTACATGTTATACAATTGAAGTATTGGATACGAATGAATATTCCTTGCTAGAAGATTACAATATATGTATAAGATACTATTACACGGAATAGCAAGGTTGCCGCGTCTATTAGCGACAAAGGAGAATAGCCCATTTCCTTATTGGTTATTGAAATTCCCTTTGATGAGAGTGCAAAATACCTTGGGGTTATACTGGACAGGAAGCTGAACTTTAAGCTTAATATAGAAGAGCGAGAAAAGCCACGTTAACCGTATTCGTGCAAAAAGGCATATCTAGTGTGCGGTTTAAGTTTAAATGGGACCATATTTGCTTGGTGTCGTTACAACCCTTACAATTCTCCCATCGAACATTTGCCATCATGACGGCCTTCTCACGCAGTAAGAGATTGCAGGTAGCCAGAGGCATACCAACAGATTCTAGTTCCCCTGGAATATGTAAGGTAGTTCCTAGCTGCTAGCTCATCTGCTTCGCAGTTCCCCGGTATGTTCCTATGGCCAGGCACCCATATTAGGTGAATGTTGTGCTGCTCAGCCATCTCATTGAGAGATTTGCGGCAGTCGATGGCCGTTTTCGAGTTGAGGAACACAGAGTCCAAGGATTTTATTGCAGGTTGACTGTCTGAGTATATATTAATGCCAATATTGCTTGGAGCATTACTTCTCAGCCAATTCACCACTTCTCTTATTGCTAATATTTCAGCCTGAAAAACACTACAGTGATCAGGTAATCTTTCCGCTATTAGAAGTTCCAGATCTTTAGAATATACTCCGAAACCCACTTGGCCATCCAATTTGGAGTCATCAGTGTAGAAATCTATATATCGTTTATTCCCCGGGGTCCGTGTGCACCACGCCTCACTGTTGGGAATTAGAGTCTCAAAATTTTTGTCGAAAAGTGGACTCGCCAAAGTGTAATCCACTACGTTAGGCACATCTGGCATTATTTTGAGGACCGAACTGTGACCGTAACTTTTTTCCGACCACAGCGATAGCTCGCGCAACCGCACAGCCGTTGTTGCAGCTGACTGTTTGGCCAAAATGTCTAAATGCAATAGATGCAGTATGACATTAAGGGAGTTTGTTCCTGTCTTGCTGAATGCACACTCCCTAAAGGGAATTTCAATACCCCCTAAGGAAATGGGTCTAACCGTGGGAGTTTTGCGGTCTTTGCAGTACATGACTTGTTCTGGCTTTGCAGGATTTACCCCAAGACCATTATCTTTCGCCCATTTCTCAGTCATCCGGAGGGCTCTCTGTATAATATCTCTAACTGTTGATGGGAATTTTCCCCTGACTGCTAGCGCCACATCATCTGTGTATGCCACCACTTGTATCCTTTCTTTTTCTAGGGAAACCAGAAGGTCGTTTATAGCAACATTCCAAAGAAGAGGTGATAGAACTTCTCCTTGAGGAGTGCCTCTGTTCACATACCTTTGTATGTTTGCTTGTCCTAGCGTGGCTGAAATGCATCTCTTCCTTAGAAGTTCGTCTAACAGCCTAAGTATACCTGTATCAACATTCAGAGTTGTCAGTCCATTTAATATCGAGCTCGGATGGACATTATTGAACGCCCCTTCGATGTCTAGAAACGCCACGATTGTGTATTCTTTGACAGATAGTGAGCTTTCAATAAAGCTGACTAGTTCATGTAATGCGGTCTCAGTAGACCTGCCCTTCGAGTATGCATGTTGTCGTTTCGAGAGCAAACTTAATTCGACGCTAGTTCTAAGATAAATATCCATCATCCTCTCCATTGGTCGGAAATCCTCCGTATTCGAGTGAGAGGCTTTTCCCGCTTTAGGTATGAAAACGACATTTGATTCCCTCCACTTTCGTGGAATATATGCTTAGTTGATACATTTGGTAGTATAGTCATGTGTGCCACATTTGATTGAAATCGGTTCAGATTTAGATATAGCTCCCATATATATATGTTTTTCTGATTTCGACAAAAATTTTCAAAATACCAACATTTTCCTTGTAAAATCGCCACTGCTTAGTCGAAAAGTTGTAAAAATGACTAATTTTCCTAAACTTCTATTGAATATATCGTCCCCTCAATAAAACAATAGTGTATAATTTTTTTGTCGTTTCGAGAAAATCGAGTTTGTTTTTGTAAAAAAAGTTTTTGTAAAAATAGACTTTTGGGAAACCCGTCATAGTTCAGAAAATTATCGGTGTTTTCAACTTATTGTAACTTAACTATGTGGTGGAATAACCAGACCATTGGTAGATGATATTCGACTATTCTATAAGTGCATTAAAAAAAAATATACACACACAAAAAATTTTTTTTCTGATTCAATCACGAAATTAATTGATCCAATTAATTTTTAATTGAAATGTCTTCAATCACAGAAATGATAGTATCAATTAAAAAATTAATTGAAGGTCAATGAAAAAGTTAATTGATCCAATTAAAAAATTAATTGATACTATTATTTTTGTGATTGATTTTTGTTTCAATTAAAAAATTTGTTGAATCAATTAAATTTTTAATTGAATATTTTTTAAAACTCAATTAAAATTTTAATTGGAAAATTTTTCGTGAAATTTTTTTGTGTGCACGAATGAAAGACAATATTAATTAATATTCACCTTCGGGAATATATTACTCCGCATCAGGCTCATCCAAGCAATTTCGATTTCCCACAGGCTGAAGACTAAGGTAAAAGGAAGGAAAGGTGCACAGCCCCTTGAGATCGTTGTAAAGACGATATGATAAGCTGTTGCTTAAATTTAGAGCACAATTTTCGAGTATAACATTATTAGTTGATTTCTTTCTTTTTCCTTCCATTAAGTCAATTGTTTGCCAATCGGAGTCCCATTTTTCTTTGTAGAGCAGCAAATGAGGATTGGCTTTCTCTACTTTAATTTGCTTAATTTTCAACCAATTCACTGAGTCATTTCTGTTATTCTTTTTGAAAGTGTGCCCTAATCTGCTGAACCATTCCTTGATATCATAAATGTCGCTCCAGAACATTCTTTCCACAATGTATGGTTGTTTTCTTCGGGCTAATCGCAAAATTGTTGACCATTCCTCGGGAGAGTAGATACACTCATAGAAAAAAGTCTGCTAAAAACAGCAGTCGATGTCTGCTGTTATATTTTTGTACTTCAGGACCCAACGAACAGCAAATTATAAAATTTTTACGTTATAAATTTTCCCCAAAGCATATTTAAGAACCAAAAGTTTTTGGTATATTTTTGCACTGTAATATACTTACAAGCTCATAAATACGATCAGCAAACATTTTGTTTGCTGTTATGCATCAATTTGATAAATATTCACATTTTTGGGCAAATACTATAGATATTCATAAAATACTGTTTTAATTATGCTAGGATAGCTCCTAAGTTGATATTAATATTTGTTTCAGCCAATCTAAAACATGTTTTAGTGTAATCGAGCTTAAAAAATAGCAGACAATGTTTGCTATTTCAGCAAACAGTGACTGCTGTCCCTTTTTCAGCAGACTTTCTGCTGTTTTAGCAGACTTTTCTGCTGTCCCTACTAACAAATTTCTTTGGGTGTAGATATATTTCGCTTGGCACGTTCAATTGTTGAGTGCATACAATTGGCCTCCATTTGTGTGTGGCCGCTTTCTAAATACTTAATCGTGACAGTATTTAAATTAAAGTTACGAATTGCGTAAAATAGAAGCGCTGCAATATAGCGATTCCTATCACAATCACAATACAAAATTACATCCGCTACATTTTCGTCTAATAAGCTCAACATTTTTATAATTGTGGTCTCAATCTCGTCCGAACCACTCTGTCCCTGCGTTTCATCCCACAAGAAACAGTAGCCTTCCTTCGAGGCAAGATCGAAAAATGTATTGTTAAAACAATACAATACAGAAAATACGCCTGTATACATTTTCCTTAATGGAATTGGCCTCATGCTTTGCATTAAAGAGTTGAAACATTTTTGAAATGTTTAAATTATAAGCAAGGTATAGACGTTTTGATTTCGATCGAGCATAGTGGCTCTCCACAGCCGGAAACGATTCAATATGGTCCTTAATTATTCTCCTTGTTTCTTCATCCATTTTTTTATGATGCCCATGGTGCCCTCGTTTATCTATAACTTCACGACATTGAGTTTTGTTAATGAAAACCGAAGGGAGCCACCGTGGTGCAATGTTTAGCATGCCCGCCTTGCATACACAAGGTCGTGGGTTCGATTCCTGCTTCGACCGAACACCTAAAAGTTTTTCAACGGTGGATTATCCCACCTCAGTAATGCTGGTGACATTTCTGAGGGTTTCAAAACTTATCGAAGTGGTTTCACTGCAATGTGGAACGCCGTTCGGCTATAAAAAGGAGGTCCCTTGTCATTGAGCTTAACATGGAATCGGGCAGCACTCAGTGATAAGAGAGAAGTTCACCAATGTATCGCAATGGACTGAATTCTAAGTGAGCCTGATACATCGGGCTGCCACAATTTATTTGAGAATGCCTTTTTCTTATAAAAAAATATAGTAAGAAAATATAGGTGTACTACTGCCAGTTGAATTTCCCATAACCATATTGAAATCGGGTTCATTAATCTGTGTAGTTCTTTTTTATGCCCACACGTTCTGCCTAAATCCGATTTTTGTCACAACAATTTTCACGGTTTCAGAAATTGGAAAACGCGTTGCATTAGGAGGCTTGACAGTAGAAAACCCAAAAATTCCTGGTCTCTTGCGTACACTGCATTGGTTAGATCTAAAGTCTTGTGGCCGGCTCAGCAGCCGACAAATTTAGATAAAGTTAAGCGAATGGGGTGATTAGGTATCTCAGGTGAGTTCAGTAATACAGGAACAGATTCCTTCAGGGACCGCAAATAACTGTTATCCAGAAAATTTAAACTCAAAAACTCTTCACATTAGAGTTAACGGAGACATATACTGCCATATACCAATAGATTCATCTCGGAAAGCTTTTTCTGAATCTATGGTGATTAAAAAAAAACCCTCCCAACTCCAAAGTTAACGCTTATTTTTAAACGTAAAAATAAAAGGTCATATATAAAACTCTTTTTATGAGTATTATTTTTTCCTTCAGAAAATGATACTCTTTTTTGGAGTTTTATTTTTTCTTCAGAAAATAATACACTTTTTTGGAGTTTTTATTTTTTTTCTTCGGAAAATAAAACTCTTCACTGATAGTACTGAGAACCAGGGCTGTGGAATCGAGCCAATTTTGCTCGACTCCGACTCCAGCATTTTTCATCAGCTCGACTCCGACTCCGGAGTCGACTCCGGGTAATATAACTAAATCTCATTTTAATACCACTAATTTGTAGTTATATTGTGGGGGTACCGTCTTAATTTCACATTAGATGCCAATTGAACTCTATATTTCAAATTTAGGGCAATGTTTAATAAATAAAATAATGATATAAATACCCATCATAATATGAGAAGATACCAACAGTATATGTATTTGTGGACCAAAATTATTGATACTATCTCAAATCCTTTAAATTTGTTGAGAGCTATATAAAGGTTTATATTCCCATATGAATGAATTTGAATCTGAATCGATTTAGACAAAATTGTATATAACATACTTCTACAAAATCTATGTACTTAAAATTGAAATCTAACGTTATGGGACGTAACACAATTTTAGCAAAAAATAAAAATGCAAGGAAAGTCTAAAGTCGGCCGGGCCGATTATAATATACTCTGCACAACTTTGTGTTTAGATCTACATTTTGATAAAATCTGAAATCAGACTTCTACAAAATCTCGGGCAATATTTGGGAAATATTTATAATTGTTTAGACAATTTCGCAAAAATGTTTTTATGATTCATTCATTGAAAAATTTGAAAATTTGAGTCATTTCTACAAGTTTTCGACTTATGCGCTTTACAGACTATCAGTTATTCCGGACGACAGTGCTCGTGTCGAACATATCCCATATATTGTGCACATTATGAGTTAAGTCCGAAGGCATAATCGATACTGCTGCATGTTTATGGGATCGATAACACATTTACCGATTATTTAGTCATCGCCGACAAGTCGTATCGATCCGACACACTGTAAGATTCTTTACAAACACCGACATTCCGTCCGGAATAACTGATAGTCTGTAAAGCGCATTAGCAGTAAGCATACAATTTTGGAAAAATTTTTGTCTAGTAAACAAAATTTTGACTAAATTTTCTATAGAAATCAAATTTTGACCAAATAAATAGAAATAAAATTTTGAATAAAATTTTTATAGAAATAAAATTTGGCAAAATTTTTATAGAAATAAAATTTGGCAAAATTTTTTATAGAAAAAAAGTTTGAAAAAATTATCAATAGAAATACAATTTAAAATAAATTATATAGCAAACAAAATTTTGCAAAATTTTCTATAGAAATAAAATTTTGCAAAATATTCTATAGAAACAAAATTTTGACTAAATTTTCTATAGAAATAAAATTTTGACTAAATTTTATATAGAAAAAAATATTTCTATAGTAATACAATTTTGAATACATTTTTTATAGCAGTGAGTATCAGTGAGCATCAGTAAGAAAAAAATTGAGAAAATTTGCTATAGAAATAAAATTTGACAATTTTTTCTTATAGAAATAAAATTGTGAAAAAATTATCAACAAAAATACAATTTTAGAAAAATTTTTGTGTAGTAAATAAAATTCTGCAAAATATTCTACAGAAACAAAATTTTGACTAAATTTTCTATAGAAATAAAATTTTGACAAAATTTTCTATAGAAATAAAATGTTGACCAAATTTTCTAATAAAAAATCTATTACTATAAAATTTTGGCAAAATTTTCTATAGAAATAAAATTTTCACTTAAATTTTTATAGAAATAAAATTATCAATAGAAATAACATTTTGAAAAAAAAATTTTGTGTAAAAAATAAAATTTTGACTCAATTTTCTATAGAAATAAAATTTTGCAAAATATTCTATAGAAACAAAATTTTGACTCAATTTTCTATAGAAATAAAATTTTGACTAAATTTTCTATAGTAATAAAATTTTGAATACATTTTTTATAGAAATAAAATTTTGTTGTTTTTTTGAAGAAGAGGAAGCACGCTCAAAATAAACTGCACCCAAATCGATGATTTGAGGGTGGCAAAGGAATGAGATATGTTTGTACGAATTTATTTCGGCATAAGTCGGCTTTCAATGTAATACCTTTTTTCGGAAGGTTCAAGTGTGGTTCATTGTTGGGTTTAATGAACTGCCTGCATTTATTCTAATAATTATTCAAATAAATTTGACAAACATTATTTTCCTCTGTTGGTTAAGCTACACTTGTAGATTAGTCAATGCATGGTTTTAAGCTGAAATAAAAAAAAAAAACAACAACAATGATTAAAGAACAAAGCCAACAATAACAAAACAAAACGAAATAAAATTTTGACAAAATTTGCTATAGAAATAAAATTTTGACAAAACTTTTTTTAGAAATAACATTTTGACAAAATTTTCTATAAAAAAACAACTTTGAAAAATTTTTTTGTCAATATTCCACATATGTATATGGCCTTAAAATAAAATTAAAAAAAAAAATAATTTAGATTCTTCGAAATATTTCAAATAAATTGATATGGGCATTAAAATGGATCGATCCAGCCCATCTGCTAGTCTAACATTCTAGGAAACATAAAAAGATAGCCGTAATTGGAAGTTGATTTTCATTTACAACCATGCTGTACATTGATCGAATGAATAACGCAATGGAAACTAATTTGCGTAAAAACTTGCTTAGTTACAAAAATTTGAAGTGTTTTAAAAAATTTGGTTTAGCCGGAGTCGGCGTCGAGCAAAATTTTTACGACTCCGACTCCAGCAAAATCTTCAGACTTCGACTACGACTCCGGCTCCACAGGCCTGCTGAGAACACGGAGATTTTTTGAAAAAGGTCCCTTGAGACATTGTTATCAGAGTCGCTTTCATCATCCTCGTCCAACAATTTTACCATTTTAATCAAATTCCGTATACAACAAAGATGCATATAAGTCTCGAACGCGCTTTAATAAATCTTTACCAAATGTATCAAAGTAATCCTTTACAACCAGTTGCAGTGAATGAGCAGCACACTTGACTGATTGTACTCAGAACACGGAGATTTTTTGAAAAAGGTCCCTTGAGACAGCTTTCATTATCCTCGTCGAACAAATTTTCGAACATAGCACGGCCTTGGAAGTAGGCCGTCTTAAATAAAAAATGAGTTGTATTTAAGACGGAAAAAATAAAACTCTTGAAAAGAGTTTTATTTTCCGAAGAAAAAAATAAAACTCCAAAAAAGAGTATTATTTTTGGAAGGGAAAAATAAAACTCATAAAAAGGGTTTTAATTTTTTGATAGCACTTATAACCGTTACGTCCCCTGGAGTCCCTTCATGTCAACCTAACCTAACCTTCATGTCATGCTGCCTTTATACATATTGGCCAAACAGTCAGCAGTAACAACTGCTGTACGGTTGCATGAACTATTGCTGTGGTCGGAAAAAACGCACGGTCACATTTCGGTCCTCAAAATAATACCAGTGTCCATGTTCCCAAATCCACTTCCAGGTGAATGTGAATCAATTCCACGATTTTGGTCCTACAATCCACTTTCACCGGAATTTTCGTGAAATCAATTCACTTGCAAATGTCTTGGTCAAAGTTGAATTATTCCCAAGATGGGTGTATTTCCGATTAAAAAAAGTACTCGCGTAAAAAATTGGAAATGTTTTGTATTTAATACATGAGTTTTATTAAAACTGCGTCATTATACCCTTCACCACTACTGTGGTACAGGGTATAATAAGTTTGTGCATTTGTATGTAACGCCAAGAAGGAAAAGTCTGAGACCCATCGTTTAGTATACCGATCGTCTTTGAATTAAATTCTGAGTCGATTTAGCGATATCCGTGTTTATCAACCGATCTTCCTGAAGTTCCGTACATCCGAATATTTTATGAGTCTCGAAAAACTTGCAAAATATCAGCCAAATCGGTTCAGATTTAGATATAGCTCCCATATATAGCTTTCGCCCGATTTACACTCATTTGCCCACAGAGGCCAATTTTTTGCTCCGATTTAGTTGAAATTTTGCACAGGGAGTAGATTTAACATTGTAGCTATGCGTGTCAAATTTGGTTGAAATCGGTTCAGATTTAGATATAGCTCCCATATATAGCTTTCGGCCGATTTACACTCAAATGACCACAGAGGCCAATTTTTTGCTCCGATTTAGTTGAAATTTTGCACAGGGAGTAGAATTAGCATTGTAGCTATGTGTGTCAAATTTGGTTGAAATCGGTTCAGATTTAGATATAGCTCCCATATATAGCTTTCGCCCGATTTACACTCATATGACCACAGAGGCCACTTTTTTGCTCCGATTCAATTGAAATTTTGCACAGGGAGTAGAATTAGCATTGTAGCTATGCGTGCCAAATTTGGCTGAAATCGGTTCAGATTTAGATATATCTCCCATATATAGCGTTCGCCCGATTTACACTCATATGACCACAGAGGCAAATTTTTCACTCCGATTTAGTTGAAATTTTGCACAGGGAGTATAATTAGCATTGTAGCTATGCCTGCCAACTTTGGTTGAAATCGGTTCAAATTTAGATATAGGTCCCATATATAGCTTTCGCCCGATTTACACTCATATGACCACAGAGGCCAATTTTTAACTCCAATTTAGTTGAAATTTTGCACAGGGAGTAGAATTAGCATTGCAGCTATGCGTGCCAACTTTGGTTGAAATTGGTTCAGATTTAGATATAGCTTTCTGATTTCGACAAAAATGGACAAAATACCAACATTTTCGTTGTAAAAATGACTCTTATTTTCCTAAACTTCTAATACATATATATCGAGCGATAAATCATAAATAAACTTTTGCGAAGTTTCCTTAAATTGGCTTCAGATTTAAATGTTTCCCATATTTGTTTACTAACATTGTGTTCCACCATAGTGCATTAGCCGATTTAAAGTTTGAGTCTAAAGATTTTGTAGAAGTCTATAAAATTTTGTCCACATCGAGTGATATTTAATTGTATGTATTTGGGACAAACCTTTGTATATAGCCCCCAACACATTTGACGGATGTAATATAGTATTGAAAATTTAGATCTACAAAGTGGTACAGGGTATAATATAGTCGACCACGCCCGACTTTAGACTTTCCTTACTTGTTTTTACTAACATTGTGTTTCATCCCAGGGCGTTAGCCGATTTAAATTTTAATTCTAGAGTTTTTGTAGAAGTACAAAAAATTGTTTCCATTAAAAGTATTTGTATCTGAAAATGCAAACTTTTATATAGCTCCCAGCAAATTTTAAGTAGTTGAGATGGTAACACAGATGTTTGCCTACATAGTGGTGAAGGGTATAATATAGTCGGCTCCGCCCGACTTTAGACTTTACTTGTTTTTAATTTAAAAAAATAATCAATTATGATAAGACTATTGATTCCACTTATTTTGGTTTCCGCCTTAGTTAATTTTTGGGTGATTTGTGCAACCCACCTGGTTACAGAAAAGTTCAAAAAAGAACGTGGAATTAAGAACATCAAATTTTCACGTTCGTGGATTTGACGTGAATAGTGGAAGTGGAATTAAAGTGGATATCGGAACATGGGTGCAGATTTGCAAATTGTAGTGGATTACTCTCTTGCGAAACCGCTTCTCGACAAAAGGTTGAAACTCTAATTCCCAACAGTAATGCGTGGTGCACACATACCCCGGGGAATAAACGTTACCCGTGTAAAAATTGGGGGATCTGATTTGATATGGTTAGATCTGAGCCAAGATATGGTCAGATCTGAGCAGATCCGAAAAATGGTTATATCTGGTCAGATCTAAATACTATGAAATTGGATCTGATCAGATCTCAAAAATGGGACACATCTAATCAGATCTAATTTGATATAATTGTATATTATTTGATAAATCGTATCTTTCGAGATCTTTCAACACATAAAAGCCCATAATTTGTATATAAAATGAGATCAATTGTTTTATTTAATAATACAAACAAAAAGTATGTGCATAATAAATATGTTTAATTTAAATTGATCCATCAAAGCTATTTAAGAGTATTGACAGTTGAGTTAGAGTGTTGTCCAAGGGTTTTTTCGTTTGTTTCTTCTGCTTTGGACTTAGACACACGACTAAAGTATTACAGCGTTAAGGCAATCTGCAATGAAATTAAGTAAAAAAACAATTATTAAACAAATATAGGAATAAACAAATATGGGAATATATTGAACTATGTAAGCAAGTATTAGTATTGTTTTGGATCATTCTTCTTTAAGTTGCAATAAAAATTGCCATATAATTTTATGTTGCTTTTAATACTCACATTTAAAGTGTATTCGGGATTAGGTTAGGTATAGCGATATGCTGTTATTTTAGGCTCATACATACTATTCAGACCATCATGACATCACAGTGATCAACATCTCACTTATCACTGACTGCTGCTCGATTCAATAATTAGCTCAATAACATGGGACCTCCTTGTTATAATCGAGTCCTATCGGCATTTCACGTTGCGCTGAAACAACTTACAGAATCTTTGAAGCAGAAATGTCACCAACATTACTGCGAGGAGATAATCCACCGCCGAAATAATTTTTGGTGTTGGTCGGAACTGAGATTGAACCCGTGACCTTTTGAATGCAAGGCGGGCATGTTAACCAGTACACCACTGAGGTTTCATTTTTTTCCAAATCTAGAAAATAGTAAAACAATATGAAAATGACTACTAAGGAAATAACAAATACAATCTACTTACCTACATAATCTCCGCAATAAAGGAAACGATATACACTTTATCAAAGGAACACATTTAAAACAATTATATTAAATTTCTTAATTTTCTCAGCTAGTCTGGCGTTAAATTTAGAAGTGATGCCCCTGACGGCATTGAGGTTTAGACGTGTATTTCAAAAATCTTTTTAACTTGTTCATGATTTTTTTTTATTATATTTTGGACCGTATTTAACCCCATATATAGTCAGATATGATGTTATATCTACCATATATTATTAGATATAGTGCTATATATGGTCCAATCCAAGCATATATTATTAGATATGCCAGATATAATTAGATACTATACTATATATGATGAGATCTGCAATTATATCTAACCAGATCTAGCACCATATATGGCATATCTGTGCATATCTAATTATGTCTGAACCAATATCTGAACAGATCCAATTAGATCCAATTTGATATTATTAGATAGGATTGGATCCTCCAATTTTTACACGGGTACACAGATTTCTACACCGATGGCTCCAAATTGGATGGGCAAGTGGGTTTCGGAGTATATTCTAAAGACCTGGAACTTGAAATAGCGAAAAGGTTTACCTAACCATTGTAGTGTTTTCAGGCTGAAAATTAGGCAAATTGGCTGAGAAATAATGTTCAAACAAATGTTGGAATTGATATATACTCAGACAGCCAACCTGCAATAAAATCCCTGGACTCTGTGTTCCTTAACTCGAAAGCGGCCATCGACTACCGCAAATCTCTCAACGAGATGTCTAAGCAGTGCAATATTCACCTGGGTGCTGGTCACAGGAACATACCAGAGAACTGCTAAGCGGATGTGTGTTAGCAAAGCTAACTACCTTTAATATTCCAAGGGAACTAGAATCTGTTGGCATGCCTACAAAGGGTTGCAAATATGGTCCCATTTTATTTAAACCGCACACTAGATATCCTAGAGTTCTCAAGACGTCAGATATCACTTCTGATTTCTGCTATACCGGGTCGCTGCCTGATAGACGAGTTTGCAAAAACTATTGGCGTTATATACAATGACTACTGCATGAGCTGTCATGATGCGGAGGAAAAGGAATCAATAAAACAACTGTTGTGTGAGTGTCCTGCATTTAGTGTAAAGCGTAAGCGGATTTTTGGGGCATATAGTTTTAAATCACTGATGGAGCTGGAAAATGTCAACATAAGTAGATTGCTCATGTTTTTAGATAATCAGGTTGATCAACAGTAAAAACTAGAAGTGACCGTATGTAATAGGTACTTTTATTTAATGTGGTACCACAATGGAAGTGCACCTGATATAAATCGGGCTGCAACTTAGAATGTCTCTATCCATCGATTCAAATTCTCTCTTGAAATCTATGACATTGCTAAAGTTTGTTCGTAGTTTCATATGCAATTGACCTAACCATCTTCTATCCAACAATGTGGCATCACTATCTACTAAATTGCCTAAGTGATCCTGAAATCAAACAGGCTTCTACTTAACATAGACTGAATCGGAGGAATGGGTCCGCAACCAATAGAAATAATGGGCGAAAAATAACAAACGATCGGTAGAATTCGCTGTCGAGATTTTGGATTAAACTTTTATCAATTTTATTTATTGTTACACAATTCATGTTTGCTACATTCCCTTAAAATTTACCTTAATAAATTATGGCGTTAAAGAACACTTTTTTCCTTTTTCAGAGAGTCGACTTTAGTAAGCCTAAATATAATAGTCATGTTGGGCCATGTAGCTGTGGCGTTAAAGGACACTTCAAAAACCACACAAAATATTTTGCAGTTTTTTATACAACGTTTCTGTAAAGTACCATCTGAACAAAATGCACTGATTGTAGATCAATTGGGTTGCATGATAATATCCCAATGTGAGCCCCATATTTTCGATGAAATCATGAAAATGTTTTCCCGTGTCGCCGTACAATCGGCCTCCTTAGCTTATACTTCGGATCCGGAACACCGCAAACAATTCTTTAGCGTTTCCGATGCTGTAATCAATGCTCTTGGTAATATAGCCGCCAATATCCAAGGGGAAGACGAGAAATTGGAATTGTTGGGCAAATTGCTTGAACTCTTTGTACAAATCGGTCTGGAGGGAGAGCGTTCCTATGACAATACACCTGGGGCTTCTAAAACTCGTTCGAGTGCCGGCCATTTAGGTATGCTAATACCCGTTATTGCCGTTCTTCTCAAACGTTTACCGCCCATAAAAAATCCACGTTTGCGCTTACACAAACTTTTTAAAGATTTTTGGGTTTATTGTGTGGTTATGGGTTTTACAAATGCTCGTCTCTGGTCACCCGAGTGGTATATGGGAGTTCAACAAATTGCCGCAAAGTCACCACTGTTAATATCACAAACCACACACAAATCGGACATGCGCGAATTAAATTACACATCGGCAATCAAAAGTGAATCAAGCAATTTAAATGAATTGAGGAGTGATATTGTATTGGTTTTAGAGCATCCTTCAGCGGAGGTAACCGCCGCCATAAACAAACTCTCTTTTGCCCAGTGCACATTTTTGTTGAGTGTTTATTGGTTGGAAATGTTGCGTGTGGAGAACGCCGAAGAACCAAGCTTGGAGCCGATTATGACTTATCTGTGCGACCCCGCTCTACAAAAAGACAAATCAGGCATATGGCAATGCGTTAAGTGGTAAGTTTGTTGTGACGCACTTTGAATATAAATATTTACATTTTTATAACCCAAAAACATCAAGTATTGGCGACCAAGTATTTGAAAAATTCCGCAATGTTCTATTTACTCGTGATGAAATACGTGAAAAAGTTTTAGAATCGCAAGCCACCCTACTTTTGGTTTACTTCAATCACATTACCAAGCAAATACAAGTTGTGGCTGATCAATACCTTTCGCAATTGGTGGACAAGTTTCCTCATTTATTGTGGAACCGACGAGTGCTATGGTGTATGCTAGATATCTTACAATTACTCGCATTTTCTCTAACGCTGGACCCAAATGAGGAAACTCCCACTCTAAGGGTAGTATCTACTCCATATACACTACAGTTAATGGATTCTCTACCCGCCCGTGAAGGACGACTCAAAGATTTTGCAGATCGCTGTCAAGGAATTGTCAATGAGGCAATGAAGTGGGCTCCACGCTCTACTAAATCTCATCTACAGGAATACCCAAACCAAATTCCTACACAAGTGTTGTCGCACCATAGTGGATTGGCGCTAGCTTTCGATTCAGTGGTCAGCACTAATAGTTTCTACCCCAATGCCCTACCATCGAACAGCAAACGGCCAGCTTGTGTTAAATCGGATACACCTAGATTTGTTTCCGTTCTTTGTTTGCGCAGCAAATATGCAGGAGAAATATCGGGTCTGCTTTCCGTACTAAATGAAGACGAGAAAGCTGGATTGGCAGATCGTTTGGTTACCGATGTTTGGGAAGCATGCAAAGAAAAAAGTGATGCAAAACATCGAGGAGCTTTGTGGAGAGCGACAGCATATTTGATAATATGCTCAGATATTAAGCGAAAACTACTTCACGCTGTTGGTGAGTACATCTTAAAACTATTGTGGCGAAATAGAAGTACGATGTTCTGTGTATCTTTTAGCAACTTCCCAGGTTGAATTATTCACTGAATCTGCAATGGAGACAGCAGTCGAATGTTGGCAGTGGGTTCTAACTGCTCGTCAGGATTTGGAACTATGTTTTATCCAGGAAATGGTTTCGGCATGGCAGACTACTTTTGAGAAGAAAATTGGACTGTTTTCCGAGGAGATAGATATCAGAAGTCCTTTAGCCGCATATGAAGGATGTAAATTGGTATCGAAACCAATTATTGTAGCGCCACATCTCATATGGCTACAGTTGTTATCGGAAATGGTGGACACGGCTAAATATTGCAATCGAGATAAGGTTGAAATGTTCTGCCTACTATTACACCGTTGCCTTCCGATTACTAAAAACAGTAAACAAAATCGTCAAGTTTCCACAGTTGGATGTAGATTTAAACTTTTGCAGTGCGGCTTATCGCTTTTGCAGGGTAACACTGTGCCAAAGTCGTTGGCTAGGAATATTTTACGTGAACGTATTTACAGTAATGCTTTGGATTATTTCTGCGGACCACCTACTTGTCCCAATCAAAGCAAGGAACAACTACTGGAAGACATTTTGATTTTACTGAAATTCTGGCAAACTATGCGCAGTGAAAAGAAACACTTGGTAACGTCAGAGGTGGGAGATTACGACATTCCCGTATCTAATACTAATCAAATGTTGACTGTGAGCAAGAATCCCGAAACAGCTTCTCTGATCAGTACCGGTGAAGCTGGAAGGTCTTCCTCCATAGCTGGTACTGGAGGCTGGTACAACACGATACCACACTCAACATCGACTCTATCGAAGCGTTCCAATCGCTCCAAGAGGTTGCCATATCAAAAAGATTCATACGATAAAGATTATATGAAGAAGCGCAATCTTATTTTAGAGTTGATGGCTGTTGAGATTGAGTTTCTTATAACTTGGTATAATCCAAACAGTCTCCCAGATTTAGCTATTCCAGGAGAAGAACAAATAAATGAATGGAGAAATCGTCCCTATAAAGTTAATATTTGGAGAGATTTTGCACGACTGGCTTGGTCGTATAATCCTGCTTTGGCTGTGTTTCTTCCTTCACGTATTAAAAATGCCGAATCCATTGAAGAGGAAGTAACACGACTTGTTTGCTTGGATCCCATTGCTGTGTGTGAAATTGCAGAAGCGTTAAAATATTTAGCTACGACAAAGAATTTATTACACGAAAGTCCTGATTTAATGTACATTTTAGCTTGGTCACCGGTTAATCCCATTCAAGCGTTGTCTTATTTCTCTCGTCAATACCCATCTCATCCCCTAACAGCTCAGTATGCCGTAAAGACTCTAAACTCATATCCGGCTGAATCTGTATTACCTTACATTCCACAATTGGTACAAGCATTAAGACATGACAACTTGGGTTATGTAACTGAATTAATTAAATTTATCTCAAAGCGGTCACAGATTGTAGCACATCAATTGATATGGAATATGCAAACAAACATGTATATGGACGAAGATCAGCAGCATAAGGATCCTAATCTGTACGAAGCTTTGGATATTCTAAGCCAAAATATTATATCTTCCTTCTCGGGAGCAGCCAAACGTTTCTATGAACGAGAATTTGATTTCTTTGGGAAGATAACAGCTGTTTCGGGCGAAATACGTTCGTACCCTAAAGGTCTAGAACGGAAAAATGCATGTTTAGCAGCGCTTAGCAGAATAAAAGTTCAATCTGGTTGTTATTTACCATCGAACCCAGAAGCTATGGTTCTTGACATAGATTATAATAGCGGAACACCTATGCAAAGTGCAGCAAAAGCTCCATATTTAGCACGGTTCCGTGTATATCGCTGTGGAATAACTGAATTGGAGTCACGAGCTATGGAAGTATCCAATAATCCTGTGAGTATTTTTAATTAAATTTGGGTACTATGTTTGTGTTTCGCAAAAAAAATCCTATAAGAAAAGTACAATAATATGGTTGTTTTTGGGAAATCCTGTTAAAAATGTGACAAGAATAGTCCTATGTATAAATCAAGTTGGTTTTTATACTTAGATTTGAAAGAAAAATAACTATGAAACATAACCAATTTTCACCTTGAAACACGTACATAGTACCCATCTTAACGAACCAAAATCTCAAACATAAATTTCCATTTTAGAACTCACAAGAAGATGCTAAAATGTCTTTAGGGGTGGAGTCTTGGCAAGCCGCTATATTTAAGGTGGGCGATGATGTGCGGCAAGACATGCTAGCCCTGCAAGTCATTACCATATTTAAAAATATCTTCCAACAAGTTGGATTGGATCTCTTCCTATTTCCTTATAGAGTAGTAGCCACGGCGCCAGGTGTATGTATTTCAGGTTGTTATATTGTTAATTCAATACATTGGTCCTATTTTTAATATGTTTAGTGTGGCGTAATTGAATGTGTGCCCAATGCAAAATCTCGTGATCAATTGGGTCGTCAAACGGATTCTGGTTTGTACGAGTACTTTTTACATCAATACGGGGATGAAAGTTCTAAAGAATTTCAAGCTGCCAGAGCCAATTTCGTTAAATCCATGGCGGCCTATTCTCTTATTGGATATTTGTTGCAAATTAAAGATCGTCACAATGGTAACATAATGATAGACAAAGATGGTCATATTATTCATATAGGTGAGTTAATAATTGTTATACACACAATAGCGAGGGCTGACAAAAGTTTCCAAACTGCTCAATATATTGTTTTAATTATTAAGTTAGTTTATTTAATTTATTATATTTTATTTTGGTTATCTTTATATCTGCTATAAAACGCACTGTTAAGGTCCCTAAATCTGCATATGGTTATAGGTGTGATTATGAGAGATTGTAATCAGAAACAGTTTTCGACCTTTTCAAGGCTATTAACATTTTGTATGCTGTTATACCTCAATTTGATAAATATACAGATTTTTGGTCATAACAGGTTGGCTGATAAGTCCCCGGTCTGACACATAGATGGCGTCGCTAGTATTAAATGCATATTATTTCTATATAGTATCAACCTTCAAATGATTGGTGTCAAAATTTGACGTCTGTAAGTCAATTAGTTTGTGAGATAGAGCGTCTTTTGTGAAGCAACGTTTGTTATTGTGAAAAAAAATGGAGAAAAAAAGACATTTCGTGTTTTGATAAAATACTGTTTTCTGAAGGGAAAAAATACGGTGGAAGCAAAAACTTGTCTTGATAATGAGTTTCCGGACTCTGCCCCAGGGAAATCAACAATAATTGATTGGTATGCAAAATTCAAGCGTGGTGAAATAAGCACGGAGGACGGTGAACGCAGTGGACGCCCGAAAGAGGTGGTTACCGACGAAAACATAGAAAAATCCACAAAATGATTTTGAATGACCGGAAAATGAAGTTGATCGAGATAGCAGAGGCCTTAAAGATATCAAAGGAACGTGTTGGTCATATCATTCATCAATATTTGAATATACGGAAGCTCTGTGCAAAATGGGTGCCGCGCGAACTCACATTTGACCAAAAACAACAACGTGTTGATGATTCTGAGCGGTGTTTGCAGCTGTTAACTCGTAATACACCCTAGTTTTTCCGTCGATATGTGACAATGGATGAAACATGGCTCCATCACTACACTCCTGAGTCCAATCGACAGTCGGCTGAGTGGACAGCGACTGGTGAACCGTCTCCGAAGCGTGGAAAGACTCAAAAGTCCGCTGGCAAAGTAATGGCCTCTGTTTTTTGGGATGCGCATGGAATAATTTTTATCGATTATCTTGAGAAGGGAAAAACCATCAACAGTGACTATTATATGGGGTTATTGGAGCGTTTGAAGGTCGAAATCGCGGCAAAACGGGACCATATGAAGAAGAAAAAAGTGTTCCACCAAGACAACGCACCGTGCTACAAGTCATTGAGAACGATGGCAAAAATTCATGAATTGGGCTTCGAATTGCTTCTCCACCCACCGTATTCTCCAGATCTGGCCCCAGCGACTTTTTCTTGTTCTCAGACCTCAAAAGGATGCTCGCAGGGAAAATATTTGGATGCAATGAAGAGGTGATCGCCGAAACTGAGGCATATTTTGAGGCAAAACCGAAGGAGTACTACCAAAATGGTATCAAAAAATTGGAAGGTCGTTTAATCGTTATATCGCTCTTGAAGGGAACTATGTTGAATAATAAAAACGAATTTTGACAAAAAATGTGTTTTTCTTTGTTAGACCGGGGACTTATTAGCCAACCTGCTAATATGATATAGATATTCATAAAATATTGTGTTATGACAGCTCATAAGTTGACATTTTTATTTGTTTCAGCCAAACTAAAATATGTTTTAGTCTAATCGAGCTTAAAAATAGCAGACAATGTTTGCTATTTCAGCAAACAGTTACTGCTTTCCCTTTTTCAGCGGACTCTGCTATTCCTACTAACAAATTTCTTTGGGTGAATATTGTTGTGATAGTTGGATTTTTGCTGGATTTTTGAAGGTAAAACAAAAAGATTTTTACGGTTTCGTTGCTAGTACTAACAAGGAAATTTTTCAAAAATGAAAAATTCTTCTAAATAACGGTATTTTATGGAAGAATGTTAGTGTTATTAATTGTTCCCAACACAAAAATCACAATTTATTTATGCTGCTTCCGAAACTGTGCTAAAACCACTAATGTAATTAGTGATAGGCATTGGTGAAGCTGGGAAATTTCTCTGGTGGGCTTAGCACCATCCAGGAAATTTTGAAATGTTCGTCTCTAAAATTTGAAACGAAAAAAATTTGCGTGATAAGTACATTATACGTACTTAATTTTTACACGTAATGTGTGAATAATTTAATTAAGATATCCAAAAAATGTACGTAGATGAGCAAAGGCAAAAATCCTATGCGCAAATAGCGTTCTCATTCATACACTCAAAAAACAAAAATGTGAACACGAAGGAAAATGTGGAAAATTTTAGGTTAAAGTGGCAGCCCGATTAAGATTCAGACTCACTTAGACTATTCAGTCCATTGTGATACCACAGTAACTAAAAGCGCTGAACCTTCTCGATTATTTTCCTTTGTTGAACCAACCAGATTGTTCCAAAAATATTAGCAGACTGCTTAAGTTAACGTTTTCCAGATCCGCCAGTAATCTGAAGCTATATGCTCCTAAAAGTTGCTTGCGCTTTACACAAAATGCAGGACATTCACACAAGAGGTGTTTAATTGATTCCTTTTTCTCCGCATCATGACAGCTCATACAATAGACATTCGTGTCTGTTCTGGTACACACATGTACAATTTTCGTGTGGTGTCACACTAAAAGGTGTTCTCTGGCCAACACTATACACCGTCATAGACCTGAAAAATGTACACGAACATTTCTTTTGTGTAGGCTTAGTGTACAGCCATCGTATGCAAAGTTAGAAGTTTTTATAACAAATAAATAACAGATTCTGAAACTTTAATATGTTTTTTATAAATATTTGCAAATTTTTTTGGGAAAGTCACTTATGTATGGCAGAAACCACGATTTTAAAAATCCATCTAAAATTTGAACCGAAATTTCCTCTGATTGGTGCATAAATTTTGGGGTTGTTTTAATCAGCTGATTTTCGGTGTGTTCGAAAGTATAATGTTGCCACAATTTTTAACAGTTAACACAAAAAAGTTTTAAGCAAAATTATCTTGGATTTTTGTGAATACTATCCGCTTTCCTAAATAAATCAAAGGTCTTTTTGAAAATATAAGGTAATTAAATTATAACTTTTACAAAATCAATGGGCTAAGAAAAGTGAATTTTATGTATTTTTATGTTTTGCATGAAAAATATGGCATCTTCAATTCTGCAAAGTGTTCTTGGTGCACAAATCACTGAGCAAATTAAAAAAAACTAACGCCGCCAATATCTTTCTGCACATGGAGTCCGCCACGATAGAAAATTTGTTTGCAATATTATTGTAAATATTTAAGCAATACAAATGAGAAAAACCTTAACAGAATAGTTAATTATGCCCACTATAATTAAATTTCCTTTAATGTATGGATGTTAAAAACTGTTTGACCAAAACCAAAATAAAAACTTCTCCACCGTCAAAAACAAAAACGAGAACGACACGGCGATCGTTTGTTCATGAGTAACATTGAGGAGGGATAGAAAAAAAAACAAATCAAAACAAAGGTAGAAATCAAAATGTAATGTAATTGTCGCCTTCTTATTTGTACTTGATAAATTGCTCTTGTCCTTATATTATTCACTGCTAACAAAAAACCGGCAGGCATTTTATGGCTTTGAATTACGCACTTACTTTTAATTTTTTATGTTTATACCGACAACATATGTTTTGTTTATATTTTCTGTCTGCAAATAATATGGCTTGCAGAAAAAATCAGCTGTAACATTTTTCGATTAAAAGTCTGAAAAAAGTGTTCACACGTGTGACTCAGAACAACTAACTTTGTGTGTGGTGTGTAGAAAGTGTATAGTGTGGTGCACAATGCGGTGTGACTCAGAACAGGCATGATTATACTTCGCGCCAATAGTTTTTGCAAAATCGCGCCAATAGTTTTTGCAAGTTGGATTGGATCTCTTCCTATTTCCTTATAGAGTAGTAACCACGGCGCCAGGTGTATGTATTTCAGGTTGTTATATTGTTAATTCAATACATTGGTCCTATTTTTAATATGTTTAGTGTGGCGTAATTGAATGTGTGCCCAATGCAAAATCTCGTGATCAATTGGGTCGTCAAACGGATTCTGGTTTGTACGAGTACTTTTTACATCAATACGGGGATGAAAGTTCTAAAGAATTTCAAGCTGCCAGAGCCAATTTCGTTAAATCCATGGCGGCCTATTCTCTTATTGGATATTTGTTGCAAATTAAAGATCGTCACAATGGTAACATAGGTTAGGTTAGGTTAAAGTGGCAGCCCGATTAAGATTCAGGCTCACTTAGACTATTCAGTCCATTGTGATACCACATTAACTAAAAGTACCTATTACATATGGGCACTTCTAGTTTTAACCGCTGAACCTTCTTGATTATTTTTCTTTGTTGAACCAACCAGATTGTTCCAAAAATATTAGCAGACTGCTTAAGTTAACGTTTTCCAGATCCGCCAGTAATCTGAAGCTATATGCTCCTAAAAGTTGCTTGCGCTTTACACAAAATGCAGGACACTCACACAAGAGGTGTTTAATTGATTCCTTTTCCTCCGCATCATGACAGCTCATACAATAGTCATTATACTTCGCGCCAATAGTTTTTGCAAAATCGCCTATCAGGCAGCGACCCGTTGTAGCAGATATCAGGAGTGATATCTGACGTCTCGATAACACTAGCATATCTAGTGTGCGGTTTAAGTTTAAATGGGGCCATATTTGCTTGGTGTAGTTACAACCCTTGCAATTCTCCCATCGAACATTTGCCATCATAACAGCCTTCTCACGCAGCATGAGCTTGCAGGTAGTAGGGATCTATAAATCGAAAATCGATTAATCGATTATTCGAATTTTGACATGAAAATCTAAAACAGTCGAAATCGATTATTAATCGATTTTCAACTAATTTTTAATTTTGACCACCAAAAATTTAGTTTAAATTTTGAACTAGAAAAATAAAAATTCTGATTTTATTAAATAAAATATCAAATTGGTGGAAATGAATCTTTGTGTTTTCAATTTCCTTGAATTTATAGTGTAATTATTTGGGGAAATAAAAATTAATGATTGGCACATGTTAAAAATTTTATATTGAACATTTTAATTTTTAAACAAATTTAAAAATTAACATGTTTGACTGGAACACTAATTTTTTGCTTTTCTTGCCAAATATGGTTAATAATACTCACAAAAAGACAAATAGATTTCATAAAATCGAATATTTTTTAGAATCATTATTTCTATGAAAATCGATTATGAAAAATCGAATACTCGAATTTTCTTTGGTAAAAATAATCGAAAATCGTTTTTTGATTAAAAGTCAATAATCGAAATGTCGAAAAATCGATTATTAGTTTGTACTATAGATCCCTAGCAGGTAACCAGGGAAATACCAACAAATTATAGTTCCCCTGGAATATGTAAGGTAGTCCCTTGCCAACTCATCCGCTTCGCAGTATGTTCTTATGGCCAGGCACCCATATTAGGTGAATATGGTACTGCTCAGCCATATCATTGAGAGATTTGCGGCAGTCGATGGCCGTTTTCGAGTTGAGCAACACAGAGTCCAAGGATTTTATTGCAGGTTGACTATCTGAGTATATATTAATGCCCACATTGTCCATCCAATTTGGAGCCATCAGTGTAGAAATCTATATATTCTTTATTGCCCGGGGTCTGTGTGCACCACGCCTCACTGTTGGGGATTAGAGTCTCAAACTTTTTGTCGAAAAGTGGACTCGCCAAAGCGTAATCCACTACGTTAGGCACATCTGGCATTATTTTGAGGGCCGAACTGTGACCGTAAGTTATTTCTGACCACAGCGATAGCTCGCGCAACCGCACAGCGATATCTCGCGCAACCGCACAGCCGTTGTTGCAGCTGACTGTTTGGTCAAAATGTCTAAAGGCAATAGATGCAGCATGACATTAAGGGAATTTGTTCCTGTCTTGCTGAATGCGCCTGAGATACACAAACACGCCATACGCTGAACTTTGTCTAAACTTGTTGGCTGGTGAAGTGCCGGCCAAGTTAACCACTGCCGTGTATAGCCAATGCACGATTTTTGCTTTTAGTCCCCACTTTTTTCCTATTGTCTTTTTGCACGAGTACAAAGCTAGCGTTGCTTTTCTCGCCCTTTCTTCGATATTAAGCTTAAAGTTCAGCTTCCTGTCCAAAATAACGCCAAGGTATTTTGCACACTCACCAAAGGGAATTTCAATACCCCCTAAGGAAATGGGCCTAACAGTGGGAGTTTTGCGATCTTTGCAGTACATGACTAGTTCTGTCTTTGCAGGATTTACCCCAAGACCATTGTCTTTCGCCATTTCTCAGTCATCGGGAGGGCCCTCTATGCCACCACTTTTATCCTTTCTTTTTCTAGGGGAACCAGAAGGTTATTTATATCAACATTCCAAAGAAGAGGTGATAGAACTCCTCCTTGAGGAGTGCCTTTGTTCACATACCTTTGTATGTTTGCTTGTCCTAGTGTGGCTGAAATACGTCTCTTCAAGATCGTCTAACAGCCTAAGTATACATGGATCAACATTCAGAGTTGTCAGTCCATATAATATCGAGCTCGGATGGACATTATTGAACGCCCCTTCGATGTCTAGAAACGCCACGATTGTGTATTCTTTGACAGATAGTGAGCTTTAAATAAAGATGACTAGTTCATGTAATGCGGTCTCAGTAGACCTGCCCTTCGAGTATGCATGCTGTCGTTTCGAGAACAAACTTGAATCGATGCTAGTTCTAAGATAAATATCTATCATCCTCTCCAGAGTCTTAAGTATGAATGAGGATAAGCTGATTGGTCGGAAATCCTTCGCACTCGAGTGAGAAGCTTTTCCCGCTTTAGGTATGGAAACGACTTTTGTTTCCCTCCAATTTCCTGGGATATATGATAAGTTGATACATCCTATATATCACCGACAACCAGTGGATAATTTTGTCAGTCACTGCTTGTAACTCCGCCGGAGTAATTCCATCAGGTCCGGGGGATTTGAATGGTCCAAAGCTATTTACCGCCCATCTTTTTCTAGATTCCGATACAATTTCCTCGATAGGAAACGACCGCTGAACCACTGTGGCACCGCCAGAACCTGGTTCAACCGTCTGATTTCCAGGAAAATGTGTGTCCAATAGTACCTCCAGCGTCTCCTCACTGGACGTTGTCCAATTGCCCTCCGATGTTTTAATGAAACCTGGAGCGGAGTTGGTGGATGCTAGAACCTTCCGTAGTCTAGAAGCCTCGGACGTATTCTCAATACTCCTCCAGTAATCATTCCAAGAGTTATGCTGAGCCTTTCTCAGTTCTCGCTTGTATCCTCTCAGATTCTTCTTGTAAGCGTCCCAATCCTCAGGGGCTCTGGTGGACTTTGCCTTGTTAAAGTGCTTCCTGCAGGATTTCCTCATATTACTTAATTCCGTAGACCACCATGGTGGTCGATTTTTCCCCCTGGGCTTCCCTCTAGGGAATGCAGCTTTCAGTGACATGTTGAAGGCCTTAGTAATCCCCTCCACTGCGTGTTCGATATCTTGCACATTTCTCATATTTGTCTCTGTTATTTCCGGAATCATCATATTGAACGATTTCCTATACCTATTCCAATCAGCTTTCCTACCATTTGGCGGAAATATGGTATTGGTGGTATGAACATCAAATTTGAAACTGATTTAGCAATGATCTGAGAAGCTGTGATCACTTAAAACCTGCCACTCAGATATCATTTCATTCAGTTCTTGCGAGGCCAAGGTGATGTCCAAAACTTCTTGCCTGTTTTTAGTGACAAAGGTTGGGGCATCTCCCTTGTTGCAAACTACCATATTAGTATGCAAAATAAACTCTATTAGCGACTCTCCCCTTGCATTAGTATCACTACTTCCCCATATACTATGATGCGCATTCGCATCGCATCCCATAATGAGTTTCGTCTTTGTTTTCAGTGACTCCTCAACTAAGGTCTTAACGGCACATGGAGGCATCTCCCTGGCTCTTGAATAAGAACTATGTCTATGTCCCCTTTCATCAGGAGAACTTTTAAGGCAGCACATGCAGCCTTACAATGATTAAGATTTATCTGGGGATCCGTAGGACCATCGAGATTTTCAACAACCGTCACATCAGCCGCTTCAATCGAGTCATCAAGAATGTCCTCTTCAGAGATCTCGGTGACTCTCGCAATAACCATAGGTTTAACTTTGGTGAGTTCTGAGGCAGTAGAAACCTCCTCTCATGTACGGTGTCTATCCATGTCTTCAACTTTGGTATCTCCCTCCACTTCGCAAGAAGATCCGCTTACTTCTGATTCAGACAGAGGCTTTTCCATTTCTGAATCCTTTAGCTGATCGTTTTTATATACCTTCATTTGGATATAATGAAAGCCATAACATACACGGCCCTAGGACTTTGCTTGGTCCATCCACTTCATCCAAACGGCCAACCTTCAAATCAGTTGTTGGAAGATCTGGATTGCATCGTTTCAGTCTATTTGCAGGTATCCACGCATGTGCTCTAGGTCTAGCCGGTGTCTTTCTTCTCGACTACTCTAGAGCAGCTCCTCCCAAACTTCACCAATTAGTATCAGAGCAGCTTTAAAACATTCTATAGACCTCTGGTCCTCAAATGCGACTAGCTTAAATCGTCCTTGATACCAACCAGCCTCTTGGTGTCGAGGATCTGGGCCGGGGAACTTTTCCAGCACCTATGAGTAGACGACAGACAGAGCATTCTCAATATCCCCCCATTTTTGCTTTGGAACCATACCGTCCAATGCTCCTTTATTAATGATAGCCATCACAAGGCTGTCTTTAGCAACTGAGGCAAACGATCTTTGATGCCTTTTGGAGGATGGCAGCTCATCCGGCGATCGTTCCCTTTTTCCAGCCTTAAGAATTCCTTGAGCCCATTTTAAGGAACCGCTTTGTTTAGTCGACAGCGCGCTTGGGTCCACTGATTCTAACTTCTTTAGGATAAACAAGAATTTCTGCGTTCCTTGAATCTCTTTCGTGAGGGATTGCCTGCTTTTGATGTCGTTACCTTAGAAAAAGTTCGACTTGTCAAAGTGTCGCCACCTGTCGACCCGTCTACAGGTCGACTAATTGGGCGTAACTCTTGGTCATTGCCCAAATTTATAACTCCAGCCGATGTCGATGATGTTCATGTCATGTGTTTTTTCCCCAACATAATATCCAATCATGAATACATGGGAATCTCTAATATTTTTTACGTGACTAAGAATTGGTCACACTTCGAGTGAACAACTTTTAAAAAGGAATAAACCGTCAATTCCAATATCCAGCCCAAGTTCACAAATGCTACAAAGAATGCTGTGTGCAAATTTTAATATCTGTCAATTAAGTCCAATATATGTGCATATATTTTCCTGGAGAAACGGTGCGGTTATTGCATTTTTCCTTTTTGCCCAGTAAACCTTTTACTGATACTGGAACGTCCAAATCCGTTTTCAGAATCTTCAAAATACTACGGGTACACTGCACAGTAGGTTTGTGCTTCAGAAACCACATTTAAAATTTTTCCGATAGAGACAGCTCATCACTTTCTTGTGGAATGATATTCTCGGACATGGAATTATCTTCAACGGAGTTATCGCTTATCACAGATGAAGCCGCAAGGGAATCTTCTGGACACCTGTCTGGCAAATTCGTGGGCTGCTCCTTTTTACTATTATTAACAACGGCTTGAGATCCATCCATTAATTTTAAAAATTTTTCCCTCTCCGATTTTACCAGCCTCCTGTGATGCCGCTTGGTAATCATTTCTAGTTTTTGTATGATTGACTGACCTGTTGTATTTAATGAAGCTTTTCAACGAAATGCACTATCACAAACTTTTAATTCCTTTATTTTCTTTTACAAACACACATACACTTATCGAAAAAGGAGCTGTTTTGTTTATTATTTGTAATCGATTTAACACACATATGTAATTTCGCCGGCTATGCACATAATTATGGCAGCTACGACATTTCAAAACACAATTAAATGCGCTAGCGATAACGAGCGTTACTTTTGATATCACTTAACTTTAAAAGTGTTCACTACTTTGATACAGTGTAATATTACGTTGTTCAAAACATGTAACATCAAAAAAAAAAAAAAACTATCTAAAGCAGTTAAATTAATTTCATGATAAAAATAGAAATATATTTAAGTTGTTTCAGTGAGTTAAATTCGAAAACTAAATTATGATATACCTAATACAGCATATATTCAATATTTGTATGATAAGATTATACATTTGAAACACGATTATTATGAAGAATATTTCTAAACGGAAAAACTCAAGAATTATTCTTACATATTATATTATTATACCCTCCACCATAGGATGGGGGGTATATTAACTTTGTCATTCCGTTTGTAACACATCGAAATATTGCTCTAAGACCCCATAAAGTATATATATTCTGGGTCGTGGTGAAATTCTGAGTCGATCTGAGCATGTCCGTCCGTCCGTCCGTCCGTCCGTCTGTTGAAATCACGCTAACTTCCGAACGAAACAAGCTATCGACTTGAAACTTGGCACAAGTAGTTTTTATTGATGTAGGTCGGATGGTATTGCAAATGGGCCATATGGGTCCACTTTTACGTATAGCCCCCATATAAACCGATCCCCCGATTTGGCTTGCGAGGCCTCTAAGAAAAGCAAATTTCATCCGATCCGGCTGAAATTCGGTACATGGTGTTAGTATATGGTCTCTAACAACCATGCAAAAATTGGTTCACATCGGTCCATAATTATATATAGCCCCCATATAAACCGATCACCAGATTTGACCTCCGGAGCCTCTTGGAAGACCAAAATTCATCTGATTCAGTTGAAATTTGGTACGTGGTGTTCATATATGGCCTCAAACTCCCATGCAAAAATTGGTCGAAATCGGTCCATAATTATATATAGCCCCCATATAAACCGATCCCCAGATTTGACCTCCGGAGCCCCTTGGAAGAGCAAAATTCATCCGATTCCGTTGAAATTTGGTATGTGATGTTAGTATATGGTATCCAACAACCATGCAGGAACTGGTTCATATCAGTCCATAATTATATATAGCACCCATATAAACCGATCCCCAGATTTGACCTCCGGTGCCTTTTGGAGAAGCAAAATTCATCCAATCTGGTTGAAATTTTGTACGTGGTGGTAGTATATGATATTTAACAACCATGCCAAAAGTGGTCCATATCAGTCCATAATCATATATAGTTGAAATTTGGTACATTGTGCTAGTATATGGCCGTCAGCAACCATGCCTAACTAGGTCCATATCGGTCTATAGTTATATATAGCCCTCAGATAAATCGAACCAATCACACAAATAGGTCCATATCAATAA
Source organism: Haematobia irritans (assembly GCF_050003625.1). NCBI lineage: Eukaryota > Metazoa > Arthropoda > Insecta > Diptera > Muscidae > Haematobia > Haematobia irritans. The sequence continues at coordinate 50,531,956 of NC_134399.1, forward strand.
TTGTATATAGCCCCCATATAAGCGACCCCCATATTTCAATTCTGGCTCCCTACGTACCGTGCAAAAGTCCATATCGATTCGTAATTATTTGTAGACTTACCTACACATACTTTTTTTGTCTAATGTATACCACGTATGGACTAACTCACAATTTAGAAAACGATTTAAGATACCACAACCCAAGTAATTCGATTGTGGATGACAGTCTTTCGTAGTAGTTTCTACGCAATCCATGGTGGAGGGTACATAAGATTCGGTCCGGCCGAACTTACGGCCGTTTATACTTGTTTTTGACTCATTTAAACAAAAGGCTCAATTATCTTAATGTTTATGCTTAATTATGTCATTATTTATTCTATTTCATTATGTAATTATCGGTCAACTGCATTATTATTTACTATAATATAATATAATATAATATAATATAATATAATATAATATAATATAATATAATATAATATAATATAATATAATATAATATAATATAATATAATATAATATAATATAATATAATATAATATAATATAATATAATATAATATAATATAATATAATATAATATAATATAATATAATATAATATAATATAATATAATATAATATAATATAATATATATATAATATAATATAATATAATATAATATAATATAATATAATATAATATAATATAATATAATATAATATAATATAATATAATATAATATAATATAATATAATATAATATAATATAATATAATATAATATAATATATAATATAATATAATATAATATAATATAATATAATATAATATAATATAATATAATATAATATAATATAATATAATATAATATAATATAATATAATATAATATAATATAATATAATATAATATAATATAATATAATATAATATAATATAATATATAATATAATATAATATAATATAATATAATATAATATAATATAATATAATATAATATAATATAATATAATATAATATAATATAATATAATATAATATAATATAATATAATATAATATAATATAATATAATATAATATAATATAATATAATATAATATAATATAATATAATATAATATAATATAATATAATATAATATAATATAATATAATATAATATAATATAATATAATATAATATAATATAATATAATATAATATAATATAATATAATATAATATAATATAATATAATATAATATAATATAATATAATATAATATAATATAATATAATATAATATAATATAATATAATATAATATAATATAATATAATATAATATAATATAATATAATATAATATAATATAATATAATATAATATAATATAATATAATATAATATAATATAATATAATATAATATAATATAATATAATATAATATAATATAATATAATATAATATAATATAATATAATATAATATAAT